>NC_091356.1:15719722-15807222 GCF_038502225.1 Cherax quadricarinatus | reverse complement strand
TAACTAGGCTCCCTCTCCAAACAATATTTGTGGCATGCGGAAGAGGTTTCTTGTAATTCTTGATAAACACGGAGTTCCACGAGTCTGGACCTGGGGCAGAGTGATTGGACATGTCGTTAATTGCTTTTTCAAAGTCCTATGGTGATAAATTTATGTCAGTAATTCTGGAGATATTAACAAGCTTTAACGTCTCTGTCGTAAAAAATCATGCAAATTGTCGACCCTTAGTCTGATTAATGGCTCTACTAGACACTGAGTCATATTGAGACTTCAGCATGGCGCTCATTTCTTTGCTGTCATCAGTTTAAGTCCCATCTCGTTGAAGCACAGGGCCAATACTGACTGTGGTTTTTGCCCTTGATTTGGCATATGAAAAGAAATATTTTGGATTTCTTTCAATTTCATATTGTTTTAAGCTCTTTCTGTGTTTCCTGGCTCCTGAGTTCGATATTTTCTCTTTCTTTAGCCAGTGCCTCCTTCCGTTTTCCAGACAGACTGGGCCCTTTGAGGAGCTCTGTGATTCTTCGCCTTTTCCAGTAGAGGGAGCGTCTCTTTCTAGTTCACATCTCTTTCTTTGCTAAGAAAAATGTGCCTTGAGCATACCTCAAGTGCCACAGAGCACTAGTTCGGATCAATGTTGTTTAAGATATCCTCACCAGCGAGTTCCATTTAAGACAAGATTAATTTGATCCAACTGGATGTTCTTGTTATTGAAGTTAAATTTGGTGAAGGCACCCTCATAACTGATATCATTTTGCTGGTCAGGACCCCACTGTATATAAGTTTGAACCTCGAATGAGTTATGATCCGAATTTATTGTCTTTGATACTGTTATATTTCGTACCAGACCGTCATAATTAGTGAAAATAAGATCAAGTGTACTGTCTAGTCTGGTTGGCTCCATTCTTAAGTTTAATTAGTTACAGAGATTTAATAGCTCATGTGAGTGTGAGAATTTTCCTGTGAACCGCCTCCTGGGGTTATCTCTGCTCTAACAGTCTTTGCCTCATTATTCTATTTTAAATATCATAAACTGAAATCACCTCCTGGTTAATAACACTTCTGATTAATAGTCCATCTCGTAACTATCCTTCCCGGTTATTAGCAACCTTGGTTAAGTAACCCTTCTGATTAATAATTTTCTTGATTAATGAGCATCATGGCTAATAACATCCTGGTTAATAACATTATTTGTTAATAACTCTCCCGGTTAATAACTTTCTTCATAATTCTCTAAGTTAATAACTTGTTAATAACTCTCCTGCTTAATATACCCTCGTATTAATAAGATTTTTGGTTATATCACTTATGGTTAATAACCTATATTAATACCCACACCCAAAATTACACCCACAAATACGCCCAAACTCACTCCCACAATCAAATTTACTCCTCACACACCTACATCCACACACCCACATCAATACCCACACACTTTGAATACATAGTAGAGTTGCAGGTGGAGAGGGTAACAGGAGTAGGATGGGAAAAGCCAAACTACAAAAGAGGGACTACACAGGCAGGAGGTTCAGTTTCAAAGAGAATTGGTAAAAAATTCAGAAAACGAAATGATGGAATACGTGACAACAAAATGAAAGGAGGCAGAGGAAAGGTTTGTTTCCAAGGGCAACAGAAATAATGAGACGACCAGAACTGGCCCCTGGTTTACCCAAAGGTGTAGGGAGAAAAAACTAAGAGCACTAGAGAATGGAAAAAGTACAGAAGACAAAGGACCCAGGAAAATAAAGAATTTATTCGAAGAGCCAGACACGAGTATGCACAGATAAGGAGGGAGGCCCAACGACAGTACGAAAATGACATAGCATCAAAAAGTCAAATCTGGCACGAAGCTGTTGTAAAGTCACATCAGGAGGAAGACAACAGTTAAGGATCAGGTAATCAGGCTCAGGAAGGAAAGAGGGGAGTTCACAAGAAACGACCAAGAAGTATGTGAGGAGCTCAACATAAAATTTAAGGAAGTATTTATAGTAGAGTCAGAAAGGACTCTGGGAAGTCAGAATAGGGGGGGGGGTACACCAACAAGGGATGTGCCAGAAGGTGCTGGATGAAATACACACAACCGAGGAGATGAAGAAGCTGCTAAGTGAACTTAATACCTCAAAGGCGGTTTGACCAGACATCTCTCCGTGGGTACTTAGAGAGGGAGCAGAGATGCTGTGTGTGCCACCAACAACTATTTTCAACACATCCATTAAAACTGGGGGACTACCAGAGGCATGGAAGACGGCAAATGTAGTCCCCATTTTTAAGGAAGGAAACAGACACGAGAAAATAAACTACAGACAAGTGTCACCGACGTGTATAGTATGCAAAGACATGGAGAAGATTATCAGGAGGAGAGTGGCCTATAAACGACAACCAGCACTGAATCAGGGAAGGAAAATCCTGTGTCACAAACCTACTGGAGTTTTATAACGAGGTAACGGAGATAAGAAGCTAGAGAGAGGGGTGGGTAGATTGTATTTTTTTGGAATGCAAGAAGGCTTTCGGCACAGTTCCTCACAAGAGATTAGTACAAATGCTAGAGGATCAGGCATGCATAAGAGGAAGGGCACTGCAATGGATCAGAGAATACCTGACAGGGAGACAACAACGACTCACGGTACGTGATGAGGTGTCAGAGTAGGCGGATGTGACGAGCGGGGTTCCACAGGGGTCAGTTCTAGGACCTGTGCTGTTTTTGGTATATGTGAATGACATGACTGAAGGAATAGACTCAGAAGTATCCCTGTTTGCAAATAATGTAAAGTTAATTAGGAGAATTAAATCGGATGAGGATCACAAAGGACTGCAAAGAGACATGGACAGGCTGAAAGCCTGGTCCAGCAACTGGGTCTTTGAATTTAACCCAGCCAAGCGCAAAGTCACGAAGATCGGGGAAGGGCAAAGAATACCGTAGACAGAGTACAGGTTAGGTGGCCAAAGACTGCAAACCTTATTCAAGGAAAAGAATCCTGGGGTGAGTATAATACAGAGCACGTCTCAGGAATCACACATCAACCAGATAACTGCTGCAGCATATGGGCACCTGGTAAACCTGAGAATAGCGTTCCCATACCTCAGTAAGGAATCGTTCGAGACACTGTACACCGTGTACGTCAGGCCCATACTGGAGTATGCAGAATCAGTTTGGAACCCACACCTGGTCAAGCACTTTAAAAAATTAGAGAAAGTGCGAAGGTTTGCAACAAAACTAGTTCCAGAGCTAAAGGGTATGCCCTACGAAGAAAGGTTAAGGGAAATCGGCCTCACGATACCGGAGGACAGGAGGGTTAGGGGAGACATGACAACGACATACAAAATACTGCGAGGAACTGACAGGGTGGACAGAGACAGGATGTTCCAGAGATGGGACACAGAAACAAGGGGTCACAGTTGGAAGCTGAAGACTCAGATGAGTCAAAGAGATGTTACGAATTATTTCTTTAGTCACAGAGTTGTCAGGATGTGGAATAGTCTGGCAAATGACGTAGTGGAGGCAAGAACCATACACAGTTTTAAGACGAGGTATGATAACGCTCATGGAGCAGGGACAGAGAGGACCCAGTAGCGATCAGTGAAGAGGCGAGGCAAGGAGCTGTGAATCGACCCCTGCACCTCAAACTGACTTCCACATCCAGACACACGCACATCACCAACACCCAGAAACACACCTACTTATAATTACAATTACGCTCACACCCAGTCTCATTAAAAGCTTCACCAGCTCCCACACCTACACCAACACCCACACGTACACTCACACGTACATCCACTCCCAGATTCACATCTGCAACACCCACAAGCACACTCATCCTAATTCACACACACACACACACACACACATACACACACACACACACACACACACACACACACACACACACACACACACACACACACACACACACACACACACACACACACACACACACATATACACACACGCACACACACACACACATACACACACACACACACAGACACACACACACACTGCTACCTCAGCCACAAATAAGGGGACTGTAGGGAAAGAAGGGGCACAACTGCATGGAGATGCTCTATCAGAGGAGACTGTAGCAAATGAAAGAGCTAAGCTTTATGTGGAGGCCCTAACAGACAACAACAGAGCCCAAGGAAAGCCGAGAAGGGAAAATGACAGGCCACTGAGCCCAAGTACATTAGCCAGTGAAACTGATGAAAGGAAAGCTGCAGTGGAGGAAACCAAATTAAATGAGGGGATACACAGGGATATGCAGTGGGAGAATGAAAGGGTGAGGTCAGTCTTTGTGTATGGGCTCCAGGAAGTCGAAGGGGAAACATATGAAGCAAGAAAACAAGGGGAAAAAAAAGCAATTGAAAGCATCATGAAAGCAATAGGAGAAGACGATATGACCCAGCTGGAAAATTTTCGGAGAATAGGGGGGTTTGTAAAAAAAAGAACCCGGCCAGTGAGAGTGACCTTCAAGGCAGAAGCAACTCGGACCAGGATACTGCAGGAGAAAGCACGATTAAGGGACATGACGGCATACAGGAGGGTGTATCTCGACCGCGACAGAACACAAGAAGAAAGGAAGAAACTGAGAGAGATGGTACAAAGGCGAAAGGAGGAAAGAGAGGGGATGGAGAAGACAGACAGGAGATCCCAGACCCAGGAAGAAGATCTAATACAGCCTCCCTCACAACTTTCTATAGAAGCCTCCCAACCAGGTCAACCCCAGTGCAACCAAACACTCTAAATCAAAACACCCATGCCACATCCAATGCCCCCACCCACTACATTACAAACTTCACCCCCACAGCAACAACCCATAGTTCCTTACCAGGTCTCCCACTTCCCCAACCCCAATATACTTCCCAGACTACAGTCTTAGAAAAGAAGTTGAAGGTGTGGTATACAAATGCAGATGGAATAACAAACAAGTATGAGGAGTGGCACGAAAGAATCAAAGAGACATCCCCAGACATAATAGCACTCACAGAAACAAAACTCACCAGAATAATAACAGATTCAATCTTTCCATCCGGATATCAAATCTTCAGGAAAGACAGAGGGAGGAGAGGGGGAGGAGGAGTTGCACTGCTCATTAAAAACCAGTGGGGTTTTGAGAAAATGGAAGGAATGGATGGCATGGGCGAAAGGGACTACTTAGTAGGAACAATCCAGTCTGAGGGACATAAGGTGATAATTGCAGTAATGTACAACCCACCACAGAACTGCAGGAGGCCAAGAGAAGAATACGATGAGAGCAACAGAGCAATGATCAACACACTAGCCGAGGTGGCCAGGAGAGCACACATGGGGGGAGCAAAGTTACTAGTTATGGGTGATTTCAATCACAAGGAGATTGACTGGGAAAACCTGGAGCCCCATGGGGGTCCCGAAACATGGAGAGCCAAGATGATGGATGTGGTACTGGAGAACCTCATGCATCAACATGTTAGAGACACTACCAGAGAGAGAGGAGAGGATGAACCAGCAAGGTTGGACCTTGTATTCACCATGAGTAGTTCGGACATCGAGGGTATCATGTATGAAAGGCCCCTGGGAGCTAGTGATCATGTGGTTCTGTGCTTCGACTACATAGTTGAGCTCCAAGTGGAGAGAGTAGCAGGAATAGGCTGGGAAAAACCAAACTACAAAAGGGGGAACTACTCAGGCATGAGGAACTTCCTTCAAGACATTCAGTGGGAGAGGGAACTGACAGGAAAACCAGTACAAGAAATGATGGACTATGTAGCAACAAAATGCAAGGAGGCAGAGGAGAGGTTTGTTCCCAAGGGAAACAGAAATAATGGGAAGAACAGAACGAGTCCTTGGTTCACCCAAAGGTGTAGGGAGGCAAAAACTAGGTGTAATAGAGAATGGAAAAGGTACAGAAGACAGAGAACTCAGGAAAATAAAGAAATCAGCCGAAGAGCCAGAAACGAATATGCACAGATAAGAAGGGAGGCTCAGAGACAATATGAAAATGACATAGCATCAAAAGTAAAGACTGACCCGAAGCTGTTGTACAGCCACATCAGGAGGAAAACAACAGTCAAGGACCAGGTAATCAGACTGAGGAAGGGTGATGGGGAATTCACAAGAAACGACCGAGAGGTATGTCAGGAGCTCAACACAAGATTTAAAGAGGTATTTACAGTGGAAACCAGTAGGACTCCAAGAAATCAGAACAGGGGGGCACACCAGCAAGTGCTGGATGAGGTACATATAACCAAGGAGGAGGTGAAGAAGCTGCTATGCGAACTTGACACCTCAAAGGCGGTGGGACCAGACAACATCTCTCCATGGGTCCTTAAAGAGGGAGCAGAGATATTGTGTGAGCCATTAACAAAGATCTTCAACACATCATTTGAAACTGGGCAACTCCCTGAGGTATGGAAAATGGCAAATGTAGTCCCAATTTTTAAAAAGGGAGACAGACATGAGGCACTAAACTACAGACCTGTATCTCTAACGTGTATAGTATGCAAGGTCATGGAGAAGATCATCAGGAGGAGAGTGGTGGGGCACCTGGAAAGAAACAAGTGTATAATTGACAACCAGCACGGTTTCAGGGAAGGAAAATCCTGTGTCACAAACCTACTAGAGTTTTATGACAAGGTGACAGAAGTAAGACAAGAGAGAGAGGGGTGGATCGACTGCGTATTTTTGGACTGCAAGAAGGCTTTCGACACAGTTCCTCACAAGAGGTTACTGCAAAAGCTAGAGGACCAGGCACACATAACAGGAAAGGCACTGCAATGGATCAGAGAATATCTGACAGGGAGGAAACAACGAGTCATGGTACGCGACGAGGTGTCAGAGTGGGCGCCTGTGACAAGCGGGGTTCCACAGGGGTCAGTCCTAGGACCTGTGCTGTTCTTGGTATACGTGAACGACATAACGGAAGGGATAGACTCAGAAGTGTCCTTGTTTGCAGACGATGTGAAGTTAATGAGAAGAATCGAATCGGACGAGGATCAGGCAGGACTACAAAGAGATCTGGACAGGCTACAAGCCTGGTCCAGCAACTGGCTCCTAGAATTTAACCCTGCCAAATGCAAAGTCATGAAGATTGGGGAAGGGCAAAGAAGACCGCAGACACAATATAGTTTAGATGGCCAAAGACTGCAAACCTCACTAAAGGAAAAAGATCTGGGGGTGAGTATAACACCGAGCATATCTCCTGAGGCGCACATCAATCAGATAACTGCTGCAGCATACGGGCGCCTGGCAAACCTACGGATAGCGTTCCGATACCTCAGTAAGGATTCGTTTAAGACTCTGTACACCATCTACGTCAGGCCCATACTGGAGTATGCAGCACCAGTTTGGAATCCACACCTAGTCAAGCACGTCAAGAAATTAGAGAAAGTGCAAAGGTTTGCAACAAGACTAGTCCCAGAGCTACGGGGATTGTCCTATGAAGAAAGGTTGAGGGAAATCGGCCTGACGACACTGGAGGCCAGGAGGGTCAGGGGAGACATGATAACGACATATAAAATACTGCGCGGAATAGACGAGGTGGACAAAGACGGGATGTTCCAGAGATGGGACACAGACACAAGAGGTCACAATTGGAAGTTGAAGACTCAGATGAATCAAAGGGATGTTAGGAAGTATTTCTTCAGTCATAGAGTAGTCAGGCCATGGAATAGCCTAGAAAGTGATGTGGTGGAGGCAGGAACCATACATAGTTTTAAGGCGAGGTATGATAGAGCTCATGGGGCAGGGAGAGAGAGGACCTAGTAGCAATCAGCGAAGAGGCGGGGCCAGGAGCTGTGACTCGACCCCTGCAACCACAAATAGGTGAGTACAAATAGGTGAGTACACACACACACACACATACATACACACACACACACACACACACACACACACACACACACACACACACACACACACACACACACACACACACACACACACACACACACGCTCACGGCTCAGGGAGAGTGACCTAGTAGCAATCAGTGAAGAGGCGGGGCCAGGAGCTCGCACTCGACCCCCGCAACCTCAACTAGGTCAGTACAACTAGGTGAGTACACACACACACACACACACACACACACACACACACACACACACACACACACACACACACACACACACACACACACACACACACACACACACACATTCGCACACACATTCACACACACATTCATATACATACATTCACACACACACATTCGCACACACATTCACACACACACATTCGCACACACATTCACACACACATCACACCCATAAATTCACACTCAAAAATTCACACACACAGGACTACAAAAGGGCCTGGACAAGCTGCGAGCCTGGTCCAGAAATTGGCTCCTGGAATTCAACCTTGCCAAATGCAAAGTCATGATGATCGGGAAAGGGCAAAGAAGACCGCAGACAGAATACAGGCTAGGATCGTGGGGTGAGCATAATTCCGAGCACATCTGAGGCGCACCTCAACCAGATAACTGCTGCAGCATATGGGCACCTGGTAAACCTGAGAATAGCGTTCGGACATCTCAGTAAGGAATCGTTCAAGACTCTGTACACCGTGTACGTCAGGCCCATACTGGAGTATGCAGCACCAGTTTGGAATCCACACCTGATCAAGCACCCCAAGAAATTAGAGAAAGTACAAAGGTTTACAATAAGACTAGTTCCAGAGCTAAGGGCCCCTACGAAGAAAGGTTAAGGGAAATCTGCCTCGTAACACTGGAGGACAGGAGAGTTAGGGGAGATATGATAGCGACATAAAATACTGCGAGGAAATGGCAATGTGGACAGAGACATGATGTTCGAGAGATGGGACTCAGAAAGAAGGGGCCATAATTGGAAGTTGAAGACTCAGATGAGTCAAAGGGATGTTACGAAGTATTTCTTCAGCCACGGAGTTTTGAGGCAGTGGAATAGTCTGGAGAGTGATGTAGTGGAGGCGGGAACCATACATAGTTTTAAGGCGAGGTTTGATAAAGATCATGGAGCAGGGAGAGAGATGACCTAGTAGCGACCAGTGATGAGGCGGGGCCAGGAGTTATGATTCGACCCCTGCAACCACAAATAGGTGAGTGCAAATAGGTAAGTACACATTCACACATATCACCCGAGACTCACATCAACTATACAATAATGATAATCTTCGCAGCCAATACTCACCTGGCGTTGCTAAGAGTGACTTTCAGGAATATTAAAAATGAGTCTTTTCAGATACTTTATACAACATATGTCAGGCCAGTGTTAGAGTCGGCAGCACCAGTACGCAACCCACACGTCACATAAGAGGCTAAAAACTGGAGAAAGTTCAGAAAAAGAAAACAAGACTTGCTTCTGAGTTATGTAGTAAAAGCAGTGAGAGGATAATGGAAATAAATTTAACGACATTAGAGGATAGAAGAACCAGTGGACATATAATAATAACATACAAAATAACATAAGAACATAACAAAGGAGGAACACTGTAGCAGGCCTGTTGGTCCATACTAGGCAAGTCCTTCACAATCCCTCCTACAAACAGAATATTTACCCAACCCACCTTCAATACTCGCATGTATTGTCAGGATGCATGGGAAGGTATTTGAGAGGCGAGAACCGGAGACTCTGGGACACATCTGGCAGTTAAGAGTCAGATGATTCACAGGGATGTAAGGAAGTATTTCTTCAGTCTCAGAGTGATGGGAAAGTGGAGTGATCTCGGCGAAAATGTGGTGGAGGCAGACTCTGTACGTTGCTTTAAGAGCAGGCACGATATGCCCCCGAGGCTAGGAGTTAGTGAATTCGGCAAGTTGAAAGATGGGGTCAGGAGCTGAGAATCAACTCTAGCAACCATAAATAGATGAGTACTAAAACACCCACACACCCACACCGGTGCCTCCGCCCACACCCACATACCCACACTGGTGCCTCCGCCCACACCCACATACCCACACTGGTGCCTCCGCCCACACCCACACACCCACACTGGTGCCTCCTCCCACACCCACATACCCACACTGGTGCCTCCTCCCACACCCACACACCCACACTGGTGCCTCCGCCCACACCCACATACCCACACTGGTGCCTCCTCCCACACCCACATACCCACACTGGTGCCTCCGCCCACACCCACATACCCACACTGGTGCCTCCGCCCACACCCACACACCCACACTGGTGCCTCCTCCCACACCCACATACCCACACTGGTGCCTCCGCCCACACCCACACACCCACACTGGTGCCTCCTCCCACACCCACATACCCACACTGGTGCCTCCGCCCACACCCACACACCCACACTGGTGCCTCCTCCCACACCCACATACCCACACTGGTGCCTCCGCCCACACCCACATACCCACACTGGTGCCTCCGCCCACACCCACACACCCACACTGGTGCCTCCTCCCACACCCACATACCCACACTGGTGCCTCCGCCCACACCCACACACCCACACTGGTGCCTCCTCCCACACAAACATACCCACACTGGTGCCTCCGCCCACACCCACACACCCACACTGGTGCCTCCTCCCACACCCACATACCCACACTGGTGCCTCCTCCCACACCCACATACCCACACTGGTGCCTCCTCCCACACCCACATACCCACACTGGTGCCTCCTCCCACACCCACATACCCACACTGGTGCCTCCTCCCACACCCACATACCCACACTGGTGCCTCCTCCCACACCCACATACCCACACTGGTGCCTCCTCCCACACCCACATACCCACACTGGTGCCTCCTCCCACACCCACATACCCACACTGGTGCCTCCTCCCACACCCACATACCCACACTGGTGCCTCCTCCCACACCCACATACCCACACTGGTGCCTCCTCCCACACCCACATACCCACACTGGTGCCTCCTCCCACACCCACATACCCACACTGGTGCCTCCGCCCACACCCACATACCCAAACTGGTGCCTCCGCCCACACCCACATACCCACACTGGTGCCTCCTCCCACACCCACACACCCACACTGGTGCCTCCTCCCACACCCACATACCCACACTGGTGCCTCCTCCCACACCCACACACCCACACTGGTGCCTCCGCCCACACCCACACACCCACACAGGCGCCTCCTCCCACACCCACATACTCACACTGGTGCCTCCTCCCACACCCACATACCCACACTGGTGCCTCAGCCCACACTGGTGCCTCCTCCCACACCCACACACCCACACTGGTGCCTCCTCCCACACCCACATACCCACACTGGTGCCTCCGCCCACATCCACACACCCATACTGGTGCCTCCGCCCACACCCACACACCCACACTGGTGCCTCCGCCCGCACCCACACACCCACACTGGTGCCTCCGCCAACACCCACACACCCATACTGGTGCCTCCGCCCACACCCACACACCCACACTGGTGCCTCCGCCCACACCCACACACCCATACTGGTGCCTCAGCCCACACCCACACACCCACACTGGTGCCTCCGCCCACACCCACACACCCACACTGGTGCCTCCGCCCACACCAACACACCCACACTGGTGCCTCCTCCCACACCCACACCCCCACACTGGTGCCTCCGCCCACACCCACACACCCACACTGGTGCCTCCGCCCCACACCCACACACCCACACACCCACACACCCACACTGGTGCCTCCGCCCACACCCACACCCCCACACTGGTGCCTTCGCCCACACCCACACACCCACACTGGTGCCTCCGCCCACACCCACACCCCCACACTGGTGCCTCCGCCCACACCCACACACCCACACTGGTGCGTCCGCCCACACCCCACACTGGTGCCTCCGCCCACACCCACACACCCACACTGGTGCCTCCGCCCACACCCACACACCCACACTGGTGCCTCCGCCCACACCAACACACCCACACTGGTGCCTCCTCCCACACCCACACCCCCACACTGGTGCCTCCGCCCACACCCACACACCCACACTGGTGCCTCCGCCCACACCCACACACCCACACACCCACACACCCACACTGGTGCCTCCGCCCACACCCACACCCCCACACTGGTGCCTTCGCCCACACCCACACACCCACACTGGTGCCTCCGCCCACACCCACACCCCCCACACTGGTGCCTCCGCCCACACCCACACACCCACACTGGTGCGTCCGCCCACACCCCACACTGGTGCCTCCGCCCACACCCACACACCCACACTGGTGCCTCCGCCCACACCCACACACCCACACTGGTGCCTCCGCCCACACCCACACCCCCACACTGGTGCCTCCGCCCACACCCACACCCACACTGGTGCCTCCGCCCACACCCACACACCCACACTGGTGCCTCCGCCCACACCCACACTGGTGCCTCCGCCCACACCCACACTGGTGCCTCCGCCCACTCCCACACCCCCACACTAGTGCCTCCGCCCACACCCACACACCCACACTGGTGCCTCCGCCCACACCCACACCCCCACACTTGTGCCTCTGCCCACACCCACACACCCACACTGGTGCCTCCGCCCACACCCACACACCCACACTGGTGCCTCCGCCCACACCCACACACCCACACTGGTGCCTCCTCCCTCACCCACACACCCACACTGGTGCCTCCGCCCACACCCACACACCCACACTGGTGCCTCCGCCCACACCCACACACCCACACTGGTGCCTCCGCCCACACCCACACACCCACACTGGTGCCTCCGCCCACACCCACACACCCACACTGGTGCCTCCGCCCACACCCACACACCCACACTGGTGCCTCCGCCCACAGGGAACAATTTGCCTGAAGCGAAATATTAAACGATGATACATAATTCCAGTAAATATTTAATACTTCCATATATTTCCCCTAACATCTAATTTTTTGAGTATTAACGATATATAAAGTATAGGAAGAGGAGGAGGAAGAGGAAGAGGAGGAAGAGGAGGCGGAAGAAGAGGAAGAGGAGGAAGAGGAGGAGGAAGAGGAAGAGGAGGAAGAGGAGGCGGAAGAAGAGGAAGAGGAGGAGGATGAGGAGGAAGAGGAGGAGGACGAGGAGGAAGAGGAGGAGGACGAGGAGGAAGAGGATGAAGAGGAGGAAGAGGATGAAGAGGATGAAGAGGAGGAAGAGGAGGAAGAGGAGGAAGAGGAGGAAGAGGAGGAAGAGGATGAAGAGGATGAAGAGGAGGAAGAGGAGGAAGAGGATGAAGAGGATGAAGAGGAGGAAGAGGATGAAGAGGATGAAGAGGAGGAAGAGGATGAAGAGGATGAAGAGGAAGAAGAGGAGGAAGAGGAGGAAGAGGAGGAAGAGGAGGAAGAGGAGGAAGAGGAGGAAGAGGATGAAGAGGATGAAGAGGAGGAAGAGGAGGAAGAGGATGAAGAGGATGAAGAGGAGGAAGAGGATGAAGAGGAGGAAGAGGAAGAAGAGGAGGAAGAGGAGGAAGAGGAGGAAGAGGATGAAGAGGAGGAAGAGGATGAAGAGGATGAAGAGGAGGAAGAGGAGGAAGAGGAGGAAGAGGAAGAGAAGGAGGAGGAGGATTAGGAGGAGGAAGAGGAGGAAGAGGAAGAGAAGGAGGAAGAGGAGGAAGAGGAGGAAGAGGAAGAGAAGGAGGAGGAGGAGGAGGAAGAGGAGGAGGAGGAGGAAGAGAAGAAGGAAGGAGGAGGGAGGAGGAGGAGGAGGAGGAGGAGGAGAGGAGAAGGAGGAGGAGGAGGAGTAGGAGGAGGAGGAGGAGAAGGAGGAGGAGGAGGAGGAGAGGAGGAGGAGGAGGAGGAGGAGGAGAAGAAGGAGGAGAGAGGAGGAGGTGGAGGAGGAGGAGAAGGAGGAGGAGGAGGAGGAGGAGGAGAAGAGAGGAGGAGGAGGAGGAGGAGAAGGAGGAGGAGGAGGAGGAGGAGGAGGAGGAGGAGGAGAAGGAGGAGGAGGAGGAGGAGGAGGAGGAGAGGAGGAGGGGAGGAGGAGGAGGAGGAAGGAGAGGAGGAGGAGGAGGAGAAGGAGGAGGAGGAGGAGGAGGAGAGAGGAGAAGGAGGAGGAGGAGAAGGAGGAGGAGGAGGAGGAGGAGAAGGAGGAGGAGGGAGGAGGAGGAGGAGAAGGAGGAGGAGTTGGAGGAGGAGGAGAGGAGGAGGAGAAGAGGAGGAGGAGGAGGAAGAGAGAGGAGGCGGAGTAGGAGGTGGAGGAGGAGGAGGAGGAGGAGGAGGAGGAGGAGATGGAGGAGATGGAGGAGGAGGAGGAGGAGGAGGAGGAGGAGAAGGAGGAGGAGAAGGAAGAGGAGGAGGAGGAGGAAGAGGAGGAGGAGGAGGAGGAGGAAAAGGAGGAGAAGGAGGAGGAGGAGGAGGAGGAGGAGGAGGAGGGGAGATGTGATACAGTTTCGTCATAAAGTTCTGTATCAGTGTAAATATTAATCATATTTTGAGTATATAAGAATCCAATTGTATATTAGCATGTATTTATTACTGTTTTTAGTTCATTATTATTATTATTATTATTATTATTATTATTAGTAGTAGTAGTAGTAGTAGTAGTAGTAGTAGTAGTAGTACTAGTAGTAGTAGTAGTAGTAGTAGTAGTAACAGTAGTATTAGTAGTAGTTTTACTATTATTAGTGTTATTGTTGTAAGTAGTAGTAGTATTACTATTACTAGTAACATAATTATTATTATTATTATTATTATTATTATTATCATATTCTGATCAACCAGGCTGTTACCGTTGGCCGCAAGTAAACCGACGTACGACCTACACCCTGACTGATCAGGTACTGACTTCAGGTGACTGTCCAGCGCCTTTATGAAGACAGTCAGGGGTCTATTTGTAATCCCTCTTATGTATGCTGGGAGGCAGTTGAGCAGTCTTGGGCCCCTGACACTTATTGTGTTGTCTCATAGCTTCTTACTGAGGGAATGTTGTATCTCCTTCCTAGAGTTTTGCTTTTAGAGGAATTAATTTTCGTGTGCAAGTTTGGTACTAATCCCTCTAGGATTTTCCAAGTGTATATTATCATGTATCTTTCTCGCCTGCGTTCCAGGAATACAAATCAATGGACTTCAACCGTCCCCATTAATTTAGATGTTTTATCGTACTTATGTATGCCGTGAAAGTTCTTTGTACATTCTCCAAGTCAGCCATTTCGCCTGTAGCATTCCAGCCGAGAAAGAACAAGTGATTTGAAGAGAATCATCATAGGCTTTGTGTCCCTAGTTTTGAAGGTTCTCATTATCCTTCCTATCAATTTTTCTAGCAGATGCGGTAGATAATAATAATAATAATAATAATATAATAATATCTTTATTTCTACAAGTACATGTACAAGGTATATAGGCCTAGCTGACATCAATAACATATTTTTATATAGAAAGCAGCTTGTTAAGCACAGCATTTCTGGCAAATTAGGTCAGTTTTGTCCCATGATGCAACCCACACCAGTCAACTAACACCCAGGTACCCATTTTACACTGATGGGTGAACAGGAACAGCAGGTGTCTTATGGAAACACGTCCTAATGTTTTCCAGCCGAACAGAAGATTCTAACTCCGGACCTCAGTGTGCGCTAGCGATCGAGCTACAGGGCAAATTCTGATAAAGTTTTAATTTTTTTCAGGTTTTCCACATCTGAGTAGTTGAAATTTCTCTTCATTGAACTTCATATTGTTTTCTGCGGCCCATTTGAAGAATTGGTTGACGGCCGGTGTCTTCGGTGGAGGACACTATCATGGCTATTTTGGTGTCATCCGCAAAGGAAGACTCGGAACTGTGGCTTACATCTCTGTCCATGTCAGATATGAGGATGAGGAATAGGATGGGAGCGAGTACTGTGCCTTGTGCTTTTCACTGTAGCTGCCTCAGACTTTACTTTGTTTACTATTACATTTTGTGTTCTGTTTGTTAGGAAATTATAGATCCATCTACCAACTTTTCCTGTTACTCCTTTCTCACACATTTTGTGCGCTATTATACTATGGTCCCACTTGTCGAAGGCTTTGCAAAGTCTGTGTATACTACATCAGCATTTTGTTTATCCTCTAAAGCCTCCAGGACTTTGTCATAGTGATCCAGTAGCTGGGACAGACAGGAGTGACCTGCTCTAAACCCGTGTTGTTCTGGGTTGTGTAACTGATGAGTATCTAGGTGGTTGGCGATCTTGCTTCTTAGAACCCTTTCAAAGCTTTTAATGATATGGGATGTTAGTGCTATCGGTCTGAAGTTTTTGCAATTGCTTTACTGCCACCTTGTGGAGTGGGGCTATGTCTGTTGTTTTTAGTGACTGTGGGATACTCCTGTGACTATGATCCCTCTAAATAGAATGCTGAAGGCAAGTGACAGGGGCTTCTTACACGGAGTTCTTCGAGTCTAGGCCTGGGGCAGAGTGCATGGGCATGTCATTTATTGCCTTTTCGAAGTCTTGTGGTGTTAGGATAATATCAGAGGTTTTTGAAGTGATCAAATTTTGAATCGCAGTCACAAAAAAATAAATAAATTGTCGACCCTGAGTTTGGTTAATGGCTCAGTGAACACTGAGTAATATTGGGACGTTAGTATCTCACTCATTTCTTTGCTGTCATCTGTGTAGGCCTCATCTTGTCTAAATAGGGTCCAATACTGGGTGTTGTTTTTCCCTTAGATTTGGCATAAGAGAAGAAGTATTTCGGGTTTCTTTCAATTTCATTGATAACTTTAAGTTCTTCCTGTGATTCTTGTCTCCTGTAAGATTCCTTAAGCTTAAGTTCGATATTTGCTATTTCTCTGACCATTACCTCCCTTCGTATTTCAGATATACTGGCCCCTCTTAGCAGCTCTGTAATTCTTCACCTTCGCCTATACAGGGAGCATCTATCTCAATCTAGTTTACATCTTCTTTCTTTTTCTTAATAGAATGTATCTTGAGCAGACCTTATGCACCACAGAGTTAATTTTTTCTAGGGGAAGGTTCGGATCCGTTTTGATTAGGATATTTTCCCAGTTGTTTCATTTAACACATGGTTGACTTGTTCTCAGTGAATGTTTTGTTACTGAAGTTGAATTTTGTGAAGGCACCATCATAGCTGATCACATTTTGCTGGTCAGGAGCCTTACACATACATGACTGTACCTCTATTATGTTGTGATCTGAGTGTATTGTCTTTGATACGGTTATATTACGTATCAGATCGTCGTTGTTGGTGAAGATGAGGTCCAGTGTACTGTCTAGTCTTGAAGGCTCTATTATTTGTTGGTTTAAGTTGAATTTGGTGCAGACATTTAATAGCTCGTGTGTGTCTGAATTGTCTTCTGAGCTGCCTCCTGGGGTGATCTCCGCTGAAACATTATTTGCTACACTCCTCCGGTTTAGGTGTCTCAAGTTGAAATCTCCCAGTAGCAAGATGTTTGGGGCAGGAGCTGGGAGATTTTCCAGACAGAGGTCAACTTTCAAAAGCTAGTATTAAGATTATTAAAATTATTTCTATCCCGTGTACAGGGCTGAAGTATTGCCTAATATTTGAAAAATGTATAATACTCCCTGCAAGAATTCACATACTGATATTAGGATAATATGTTATATTATGCTATGTTACGTTATATTATGCTATGTTACGTTATATTATGTTTGTTATGTTACATGTTATGTTGCTGGGATATGTCAGAGGCGTGTAGGTGACTGGCTGTCAGTGGTTGATAGCCTCCTGCTGCAGTCACCGTGCTGCTGCAGTCACCATGCTGCTGTAATCACCGTGCTGCTGCAGTCACCGCGCTGCTACAGTCACCGTGCTGCTGCAGTCATCGTGCTGCTGCAGTCACTATGCTGCTGCAGTCACCATGCTGCTGCAGTCACCGTGCTGCTGCGTGCTGCTGCAGTCACCATGCTGCTGCAGTCATCGTGCTGCTGCAGTCACCGTACTGCTGCAGTCATGCTGCTGCAGTCACCATGCTGCTGCAATCACCGTGCTGCTGCAGTCACCGTGCTGCTGCAGTCACCGTGCTGCTGCAGTCACCGTGCTGCTGCAGTCACCGTGCTGCTGCAGTCACCGTGCTGCTGCAGTCACCATGCTGCTGCAGTCACCGTGCTGCTGCAGTCATCGTGCTGCTGCAGTCACCATGCTGCTGCAGTCACCATGCTGCTGCAGTCACCGTGCTGCTGCAGTCACCGTACTGCTGCAGTCACCATGCTGCTGCAGTCACCATGCTGCTGCAGTCACCGTGCTGCTGCAGTCACCGTGCTGCTGCAGTCACCGTGCTGCTGCAGTCACCGCGCTGCTTCAGTCACCGTGCTGCTGCAGTCACCGTGCTGCTGCAGTCACTATGCTGCTGCAGTCACCATGCTGCTGCAGTCACCGTGCTGCTGCAGTCACCATGCTGCTGCAGTCACCGTGCTGCTGCAGTCACCATGCTGCTGCAGTCACCGTGCTGCTGCAGTCATCGTGCTGCTGCAGTCACCGTGCTGCTGCAGTCACCATGCTGCTGCAGTCACCGTGCTGCTGCAGTCACCGTACTGCTGCAGTCACCATGCTGCTGCAGTCACCATGCTGCTGCAATCACCGTGCTGCTGCAGTCACCGTGCTGCTGCAGTCACCGTGCTGCTGCAGTCACCGTGCTGCTGCAGTCACCGTGCTACTGCAGTCACCGTGCTGCTGCAGTCACCGTGCTGCTGCAGTCACCATGCTGCTGCAGTCACCGTGCTGCTGCAGTCATCGTGCTGCTGCAGTCACCGTGCTGCTGCAGTCACCATGCTGCTGCAGTCACCGTGCTGCTGCAGTCACCGTACTGCTGCAGTCACCATGCTGGTGCAGTCACCATGCTGCTGCAATCACCGTGCTGCTGCAGTCACCGTGCTGCTGCAGTCACCGTGCTGCTGCAGTCACCGTGCTGCTGCAGTCACCGTGCTGCTGCAGTCACCGTGCTGCTGCAGTCACCATGCTGCTGGAGTCACTGTGCTGCTGCAGTCATCGTGCTGCTGCAGTCACCATGCTGCTGCAGTCACCATGCTGCTGCAGTCACCGTGCTGCTGCAGTCACCGTGCTGCTGCAGTCACCGTGCTGCTGCAGTCCCCGTGCTGCTGCAGTCACCGTGCTGCTGCAGTCACCGTGCTGCTGCAGTCACCGTGCTGCTGCAGTCACCGTGCTGCTGCAGTCACCATGCTGCTGCAGTCACCGTGCTGCTGCAGTCACCGTGCTGCTGCAGTCACCGTGCTGCTGCAGTCACCGTGCTGCTGCAGTCACCGTGCTGCTGCAGTCACCGTGCTGCTGCAGTCACCGTGCTGCTGCAGTCACCGTGCTGCTGCAGTCACCGTGCTGCTGCAGTCACCATGCTGCTGCAGTCACCGTGCTGCTGCAGTCACCGCGCTGCTGCAGTCACCATACTGCTGCAGTCACCATGCTGCTGCAGTCACCGTGCTGCTGCAGTCACCGCGCTGCTGCAGTCACCGTGCTGCTGCAGTCACCGTGCTGCTGCAGTCACCATGCTGCTGCAGTCACCAGTCACCATGCTGCTGCAGTCACCATGCTGCTGCAGTCACCGTGCTGCTGCGTCACCGCTGCTGCAGTCACCGTGCTGCTGCAGTCACCGTGCTGCTGCAGTCACCGTGCTGCTGCACTCACCGTCCTGCTGCAGTCACCGTGCTGCTGCAGTCACCACCGTGCTGCTGCAGTCATCGTGCTGCTGCAGTCACCATGCTGCTGCAGTCACCGTCACCATGCTGCTGCAGTCACCGTGCTGCTGCAGTCACCATGCTGCTGCAGTCACCGTGCTGCTGCAGTCACCATGCTGCTGCAGTCACCGTGCTGCTGCAGTCACCGTGCTGCTGCAGTCACCAGTCACCATGCTGCTGCAGTCACCACCGTGCTGCTGCAGTCACCGTGCTGCTGCAGTCACCGTGCTGCTGCAGTCACCATGCTGCTGCAGTCACCATGCTGCTGCAGTCACCGTGCTGCTGCAGTCACCAGTCACCATGCTGCTGCAGTCACCGTGCTGCTGCAGTCACCATGCTGCTGCAGTCACCGTGCTGCTGCAGTCACCATGCTGCTGCAGTCACCGTGCTGCTGCAGTCACCGTGCTGCTGCAGTCACCATGCTGCTGCAGTCACCATGCTGCTGCAGTCACCATGCTGCTGCAGTCACCGTGCTGCTGCAGTCACCGTGCTGCTGCAGTCACCGTGCTGCTGCAGTCACCATGCTGCTGCAGTCACCGTGCTGCTGCAGTCACCATGCTGCTGCAGTCACCATGCTGCTGCAGTCACCATGCTGCTGCAGTCACCATGCTGCTGCAGTCACCATGCTGCTGCAGTCACCGTGCTGCTGCAGTCACCATGCTGCTGCAGTCACCATGCTGCTGCAGTCACCACCGTGCTGCTGCAGTCATGCTGCTGCAGTCACCATGCTGCTGCAGTCACCGTGCTGCTGCAGTCACCATGCTGCTGCAGTCACCATGCTGCTGAAGTCACTGCGTGCTGCTGCAGTCACCATGCTGCTGCAGTCACCATGCTGCTGCAGTCACCGTACTGCTGCAGTCGTGCTGCTGCAGTCACCGTACTGCTGCAGTCACCGTGCTGCTGCAGTCACCGTGCTGCTGCAGTCACCATGCTGCTGCAGTCACCGTACTGCTGCAGTCACCGTACTGCTGCAGTCACCGTGCTGCTGCAGTCACCGTGCTGCTGCAGTCACCGTGCTGCTGCAGTCACCATGCTGCTGCAGTCACCGTACTGCTGCAGTCACCGTGCTGCTGCAGTCACCATGCTGCTGCAGTCACCGTACTGCTGCAGTCACCGTACTGCTGCAGTCACCGTGCTGCTGCAGTCACCGTACTGCTGCAGTCACCGTGCTGCTGCAGTCACCGTACTGCTGCAGTCACCGTGCTGCTGCAGTCACCGTGCTGCTGCAGTCACCGTGCTGCTGCAGTCACCGTGCTGCTGCAGTCACCGTGCTGCTGCAGTCACCGTGCTGCTGCAGTCACCGTGCTGCTGCAGTCACCGTGCTGCTGAGTTATGGTCCAGTGTTATTTATTAATTTACATCGGTGTTAAATTTACAAACATAACTCTTCATCTGTGTTTATTCACTTATATTTACTTCCTTATATTTCACACCAGAAATAAAATCAATATTTAATATTTCCTTCCCGTTTATTACTGAAATATATTTATTCTGTCTAAAGTAACCACTAAATAATTTTTTTTTGTAATAAATACTTACTGGATGTAATGAAGTGTAGTTATCATTTTTTTAAATGAAGTTTGGAGTCTGTTTTATTACGGTTAATATTCAGGCCGCGAGTGAGGATAAACTAGATCTGATCATTCAGATTATTAGTGTTCGCACATAATACACATCCACACCCGCACCGAGACGCCTACATTAACACCAACTCTACACACACATACACAGGGATGTTACGAAGTACTTGTTTAGTCATATAGTTGTCAGAAAGTGGAGCAGTCTGGGGAGTGATGTAGTGGAGGCAGGATCCATACATAGCTTTAAGAAGAGGTATGATAAAGCTTATGGAGCAGGATGAGAATGGACCTAGTAGCGACCAGTGAAGAAGCGGGGCCGGAGCTATGACTCGACCCCTGAAACCACAATCAGGTAAAAACACACCGTCAATATGCCCCAAGAAAAATATTAAATAATTATACGTAATTATAGCAAATATTTAATACAGCCAGATATTTTACCTGATGAAGAGTGAAGTATAGCAGAGTTTTGCTGGGGAGGAGGACGAGGAGGACGAGGAGGAGGAGGAGGAGGAGGACGAGGAGGAGGAGGACGAGGAGGATGAGAAGGAAGAGGACGAGGAGGAGGAGGAGGACGAGGAGGAAGATGAGGAGGAGGAGGACGAGGAAGATGAGGAGGAGGAGGACGAGGAGGATGAGGAGGACGAGAAGGAGCAGGAGGAGGACGAGGAGGACGAGGAAGATGAGAAGGAGGAGGACGAGGAGGACGAGGAGGACGAGGAGGACGAGGAAGATGAGGAGGAGGAGGACGAGGAGGACGAGGAGGAGGAGGAGGAGGAGGACGAGGAGGATGAGGAGGAGGAGGAGGAGGAGGACGAGGAGGAGGAGGACGAGGAGGATGAGGAGGAGGAGGACGAGGAAGATGAGGAGGAGGAGGACGAGGAAGATGAGGAGGAGGAGGACGAGGAAGATGAGGAGGAGGAGGACGAGGAGGATGAGGAGGAGGAGGACGAGGAGGATGAGGAGGAGGAGGACGAGGAAGATGAGGAGGAGGAGGACGAGGAGGAGGAGGACGAGGAAGATGAGGAGGAGGAGGACGAGGAGGACGAGGAGGACAAGGACGAAGAGGACGAGGAGGATGAGGAGAAGGAGGACGAGGAGGAGGACGAGGACGAGGAGGACGAGGAGGAGGAGGAGGAGGAGGACGAGGAGGATGAGGAGGAGGAGGAGGAGGAGGACGAGGAGGAGGAGGACGAGGAGGATGAGGAGGATGAGGAGGAGGAGGACGAGGAGGATGAGAAGGAGGAGGACGAGGAGGAGGAGGAGGACGAGGAGGAAGATGAGGAGGAGGAGGACGAGGAAGATGAGGAGGAGGAGGACGAGGAGGATGAGGAGGACGAGAAGGAGGAGGAGGAGGACGAGGAGGACGAGGAAGATGAGAAGGAGGAGGACGAGGAGGACGAGGAGGACGAGGAGGACGAGGAAGATGAGGAGGAGGAGGACGAGGAGGACGAGGAGGACGAGGAGAAGGAAGATGAGGAGGAGGAGGACGAGGAAGATGAGGAGGAGGAGGACGAGGAGGAGGAGGAGGAGGAGGACGAGGAGGAGGACGAGGACGAGGAGGACGAGGAGGACGAGGAGGAGGAGGAGGAGGAGGAGGGGGAAGAAAAGGAGGAAGAGGAGGAGGTCGAGTACGAAGAGGATGAAGACGAGAACGAGGACGAGAACGAGGAGGATAAGGAAGAGGAAGATGAGGAGGAAGAGGAGGATGAGGATGATGAGCAGAAGGAGGACGAAGAGGAAGAGATGTCATATAGTTTCTTCATACACAAATAACCTGCACTGAGATGGAAATTCATGGTCCAGATGGTCCAGTGGTCCAGTTTTCCAGTGATCCAGTGGTCCAGTAGTACAATGGTACAATCGTACAGTGATCCTAGGAGAAACTGGTACAGCGGCCCAGTGATCCGGTGGTAGAGTGGTACAGTGGTTCAATGGTACAGTGGTCCAATGTTCCAGTGGTGCAATAGTACAAGCTTACAATGATCCAATAGGCTGGAGAAGTCTACTGTGTAGGTGAAAAGTTTGATCAGTAAAGATACCCAGCTGCTGCATATGTGTCGTAATCTTCAACTTGTCGGCATTTTATATTAATTTCAACAATACTGTCAGACACTGCAGCACAACGGTATCTTGGTACAGAGGACATCATCTGTTCTTCATCGCCTGTCATGACTGAGAAGGTTGGATTCCAGAGGGACCAGCCTGCTTACTAGAGAATCCCATCCCCTACAACGTCATTGAGATCTTCCACATCACCTTCGATAGTATTAAGATTCTGTTGTGATGTTTTAGCTTCATATCGTTGCAGAACATGGAGCTGAACTCTTCTCCAGACTGAGGGACTGATCACCTCAAATTCTTTTTCTTCAAGGTTGATGGACTGATTTCTTCAGCTTCATTTCACAACTGCACCTGCTGCCTCTGTATCTGAAAGAAGAAGTCTACTGTGTAGGCGAAACGTTTTATTTTTAAGGATACCCAACTGCTGCATATGTGTTTTAATCTACAGTCTTATTCAACTTGGCATATTTTCTCGACACAGTAAAAAAAAAAATTTACATCACCAAAATATGCTGAAAAGCGTATGTCTATAAGAAATATAATATAATTAAGTTTCATGAGAAATAGTTTTGAAATTAATATGAATATTGTTTTGTGATTATACAAATTAGATTCATTTATAGTTAATAAAATTTGGGAAGAATTTAAGATATATTCGACAAGAATATATGCTGTGTTTAACAGTTCCTTAACTACTTCACCCACATTATCAATATATATATATATATATATATATATATATATATATATATATATATATATATATATATATATATATATATATATATATATATATATATATATATATATATATATATATATATATATATATATATATATATATATATATATATATATATATATATATATATATGTCGTTTTGACCCACCTCATGGTGAGCGAAAATCACATGACCCTCTAACCCACAAGACCAACAAATCCTACAAGAATCACGCACCCAGCAGAGCTAGGTGTCATACCGTGATCCGAGGGCATACTGTGGCTTGGGTGCCTCAAAGCTAATTTCATTCTACTCTCCGTTTGGTGTACTAACCTCCACAAGCAGTATATATATTATTGTAACCATGAACAAGTGGTATTTAATCAATAACAGCACTGCAACAATAATATATACTATTGTCGGTATATATTATAATATATAGGTAGTAGGTTGGTAGACAGCAGCCACCCAGGGAGGTACTACCGTCCTGCCAGGTGACTGTGAAACAGAAACCTGTAACTGTTTTACATGATGGTAGGATTGCTGGTGTCTCTGAGTGTGGGGGAAGTTTGTGAGGTAGTTGGTAGAATGAGAGGGGGGTAAGGCAGCTGGGATTGATGGGATAAAGATAGAAATGTTAAAACCTGGTGTGAATATAATGCAGAGAATTCGTAGTTCAGAAATTAGGAGGTGTGGGATTACCAAAACTATTATTCAGAGGGCTGAGGAGGGGTTGTTGAGGTGGTTCGGACATGTAGAGAGAATTGAACAAAACAGAATGACTTCAAGAGTGTATAAATCTGTAGTGCAGGGAATGCTGGGTAGGGGTCAGCGTAGGAAGGGTTGAAGGGAGGGGGCAAATGAGGTTTTGTGTGCGAGGGGCTTGGACTTCCAGCAAGCGTGCATGAGTGTATTTGATAGGAGTGAATGGAGACAAATGGTTTTCAATACTTGACGTGCTGTTGGAGTGTGAGCAAAGTAACATTTATGAAGGGATTCAGGGAAACCGGCAGGCCGGACTTGGGTCCTGGAGATGGGAAGTACAGTGTCTACACTCTGAAGGAGGGGTGTTAATGTTGCAGATTTATAACTGTAGTGTAAAGCACCCCTCTGGCAAGACAGTGATGGAGTGAATGATGGTGAAAGTTTTTCTTTTTCGGGCCACCCTGCCTTGGTGGGAATCGGCCAATGTGTTAATAAAAAAAATAAATATTATTGTTGTCGCAGCGTTGTTATTGATTAAATACCACTCGTTCATGGTTACAATAATTTATGTACTGCTTGTGGAGGCTAGTACACCAAACGGGGAACAGAATGAAATTAGCTCAGTGGCATCCACACCACCGTATGTCTTCGGATAACGGTAAAACACCAAGCCCTGCTGGGTGCGTGATTCTTTTAGGATTTGTTGGTCTCGTGGGTTAGAGCCTCATGTGATTTTCTCTCATGAGGCGGGTCAAAACGGCATGGGTTCGAGTCCTCGGCTAGTCGCAGAGTTGTTACAATAATGTATATATGTGTATATATAATCACGAAGGTGGAGTTCTGTAGATTAGCAGTAAGTCAAAATAAAGTCTCTTGTCTGGAGGTTTTTGTTGAATCACGAGAAATATTTTGATTTACAAAGCTGGAATTATGCTCTGGTAAGTCAGGAGAAATGCGAACGACTCCATATATCTGGACTTATATATGAAGGGGATGGTTATAAACATGGAGGAAGGGACGGATGAAGGGAAAGAAGAGAAGGGAAGGAAAGGGAATAGAGGAGAGGGGAATAGAAGGGATAAATGAGAAGGATTGGAGTTTGAATATCATTTCCTGGGATAGTTCTACTGTAGCTTCTTATAATGCCTTTCCGTGAGTTCCAAATACGATAGTTGTAATATTGGGAGAATATCACATTGCGATCCCTGAATGTGCATCGGGAATTGTACACACCGCAATCCCTGAGTGTGTGTAGGGAACATTCGATGTTTGTAAACATCAAATGTTTACCTTGAGTGTGAATCGAGAATGCTCGATGTTTCTAAACATTACAACCTCAGAGATGCTTGTAAACACTGCAATCCCTGAGTGTCCTTTTGAATATTTCAGTGTCAACATTATGTTTATCGTAGGTAAGCATTTCATACTGTGTACTGGATCCTAGAATAAAATATGTTTATTTTAAGCAGTTAGACCAAGGCAAGCCTCGGTATGTTTTTGTATGCTATTCCACACTTGTTTACATATTTCGAGCTCTAGCTCCTGGGCCTAACCTCTTGACCACTAAACGATAGGTTCACCAACTCCTTGCCCTTATCTAGTAGCTATTAAACAACCAGTACTCAAGCTCCTGGGCCCAGTCTCCAGGTATATTAAACGTTGTGACCCTGTTAACAATACAGAAGAAACGTAGCGGAGCAAGTTTTCATTTGGATAACGTTTCGCTCTCTGAAGAACCTCATCCACTTCAGACACACGTCTCTCCCAATGAAAGCTGGTTCTGAAAGGCGTTTTCTTTCACAGTTTCTTACATTCCAACCATTGTTTGTCGTCACTGTATCATCCGTTACCAGGAACAGCAAGGAATCAATTTTTCTCTTAAGGTTAGGTTTGTGAGGCAAAGCTTGCCGACCAGTATGTTAGTAATACAGAAACCTCACACTTAGAGTGACACAATACTCAGAGTAATACCAACACAGGTGTAGCATGACCTGTGCCCCTGGCCATAATGGGAACAAAGTGGAGCAATCAAAACTCAGAAGCAGTTTATGATTTGTATTTCCTTCACCAAATAGACAAGCTGGTAATTACAATATGTACACTATTTCCAGGATGTACAGAAATGTAAGAGTAAGTGTACAATACGGTGAACCAAGGAGACAAAATGCAAGAACGGGAAAATGCACCGTCTGCCAATTCGCGTGTCACAAGTGAACCACTTTGTTTCACAGCTTTGGCGGCTTAACTCCCCAGGGAGGTTTCTTGACGCTGGTGAGGGAGATCTTGATCTAGGGAATAGGATCTATGCTCCAGTTCCCTTAATTGAGCCTGAATGCCTTCTGTCCCCCTAAAGGCACTGTATAATCCTACGGGTTTAACACTCCCCAATGATAATAATAATAATAATTTGGCGGACTTGTCTGTGACTGGCCGATGAACCGAGGCACTGATATAACGACGAGGTCCATATTGATCGTTAAATCATTAGTGTCAGATTGGCTGGTCGGGAGGCAGCCTATATGGGAGTGTGATATACGTCGAATAAAGTGCAATATACACGCAGCATGCCATACAGAGTGACACATAGGTGCCCCCACACTCAGACACATAGGTGTCTCCACACTCAGAGAGACACATAGGTGCCTCTACACCCAGAGAGACACACAGGTGCCTCCACACTCAGAGAGACACGTAGGTGCCTCCACACTCAGGTACACATAGGCGCCTTTACACTCAGAGAGACACATAGGTGCCTCCACACTCAGAGAGACACATAGGTGCCTCCACACTCAGTGACACATAGGTGCCTCCACACTCAGAGAGACACATAGGTGCCTCCACACTCAGTGACACATAGGTACCTCCACAATCAGTGACACATAGGCGCCTCTACACTCAGAGTGACACATAGGTACCTCTACACTCAGTGACACACAGGTGCCTCTACACTCAGTGACACATAGGTGCCTCTACACTCAGAGTGACACATAGGTGCCTCTACACTCAGTTACACATAGGTGCCTCTACACTCAGTGACACAAAGGTGCACCTACACTCAGTGACACATAGGTACCTCCACACTCAGTGACACATAGGTGCATCCACACTCAGTGACACATAGGTGCATCCACACTCAGAGTGACACATAGGTGCCTCCGCACTCAGAGTGACACAGTTGCCGTCAAACAGGTGCTTTTATACAGGTACATTCACACAGGTGCCTTCACACAGGTACCCTCACACAGGTAACTTTACACAGGTGCCTTCTCACAGGCACCTTCACACAAGTGCCTTCACACATGACTGCAACAATACCGTGACTGCAACAATACCGTGACTGGAACAATACCAATACAATGTCAGTGCCGGATCAGCCGGGCTGTGGCTCGTACGTTGGACTGCGTGCGGCCAGCAGTAACAGCCTAGTTGATCAGGCCCTGATCCATCGGGAGGCCTGGTCATGGACCGGGCCGCGGGGGCGTTGATCCCCGGAATAACCTCCAGGTAACCTCCAGGTGACTGGAACAATACCGTGACTGGAACAATACACAAATAAACCACCTTCCATCCTATCCCCCGTCTCTCCTTCCTTACATACCTTCTCTTCCTTCTCCTCCTTCTCCTCCTCCAGTCTTCCTGTCTCCTTGGTCCTCCTTGGCAGATTGATGTGACCTTAGCATAATTCATAATTCCTTCCTTCCTGTTCAGCCTCGCAGCTTCATATGCTGTGTCTTCTCTGGTCACTGCCCCTGTAACTCGCTCCAGCCTATTTATCTCAACTTCTAGGAACCTTATCTTGGCTACTGCAGTTTCGACTTGTGCCTCCCAATTCTTTGTTTCCTGCTCCAACCTCCTTTCCAATTTCACAGAGAGCTCTTTCTCCATTTTTTCAGAAAGCTCTCCTAATTTTCTCTCCCACTCACCCACCAGTGTGGGTGTGTGGGTGTGGGCGGAGGCACCAGTGTGGGTGTGTGGGTGTGGGCGGAGGCACCAGTGTGGGTGTGTGGGTGTGGGCGGAGGCACCAGTGTGGGTGTGTGGGTGTGGGCGGAGGCACCAGTGTGGGTGTGTGGGTGTGGGCGGAGGCACCAGTGTGGGTGTGTGGGTGTGGGCGGAGGCACCAGTGTGGGGGTGTGGGTGTGGGCGGAGGCACCAGTGTGGGTGTGTGGGTGTGGGCGGAGGCACCAGTGTGGGGGTGTGGGTGTGGGCGGAGGCACCAGTGTGGGTGTGTGGGTGTGGGCGGAGGCACCAGTGTGGGTGTGTGGGTGTGGGCGGAGGCACCAGTGTGGGTGTGTGGGTGTGGGCGGAGGCACCAGTGTGGGGGTGTGGGTGTGGGCGGAGGCACCAGTGTGGGTGTGTGGGTGTGGGGTGAGGCACCAGTGTGGGTGTGTGGGTGTGGGCGGAGGCACCAGTGTGGGTGTGTGGGTGTGGGCGGAGGCACCAGTGTTGGGGTGTGGGTGTGGGCGGAGGCACCAGTGTGGGTGTGGGCGGAGGCACCAGTGTGGGGGTGTGGGTGTGGGCGGAGGCATCAGTGTGGGGGTGTGGGTGTGGGCGGAGGCACCAGTGTGGGTGTGTGGGTGTGGGCGGAGGCACCAGTGTGGGTGTGTGGGCGGAGGCACCAGTGTGGGTGTGTGGGTGTGGGCGGAGGCACCAGTGTGGGTGTGTGGGTGTGGGCGGAGGCACCAGTGTGAGGGTGTGGGTGTGGGCGGAGGCACCAGTGTGGGTGTGTGGGTGTGGGCGGAGGCACCAGTGTGGGTGTGTGGGTGTGGGCGGAGGCACCAGTGTGGGTGTGTGGGTGTGGGCGGAGGCACCAGTGTGGGTGTGTGGGTGTGGGCGGAGGCACCAGTGTGTGTGTGTGGGTGTGAGCGGATGCACCAGTGTGGGGGTGTGCGTGTGTGGGTGTGGGCGGAGGCACCAGTGTGGGTGTGTGGGTGTGAGTGGAGGCACCAGTGTGGGTGTGTGGGTGTGGGCGGAGGCACCAGTGTGGGTGTGTGGGTGTGGGAGGAGGCACCAGTGTGGGTGTGTGGGTGTGGGCCGAGGCACCAGCGGGGGGGTGTGGGTGTGGGCGGAGGCACCAGTGTGGGTGTGTGGGTGTGGGCGGAGGCACCAGTGTGGGCGTGTGGATGTGGGCGGAGGCACCAGTGTGGGTGTGTGGGTGTGGGCGGAGGCACTAGTGTGGGTGTGTGGGTGTGGGCGGACGCACCAGTGTATGTGTGTGGGTGTGGGCGGAGGCACCAGTGTAGGTGTGTGGGTGTGGGCGGAGGCACCAGTATAGGTGTGTGGGTGTGGGCGGAGGCACCAGTGTAGGTGTGTGGGTGTGGGCGGAGGCACCAGTATGGGTGTGTGGGTGTGGGATGAGGCACCAGTGTGGGTGCGTGGGTGTGGGCGGAGGCACCAGTATGGGTGTGTGGGTGTGGGCGGGGGCACAAGTGTGGGGGTGTGGGTGTGGGCGGAGGCACCAGTGTGGGGGTGTGGGTGTGGGCGGAGGCACCAGTGTGGTTGTGTGGGTGTGGGCGGAGGCACCAGTGTGGTTGTGTGGGTGTGGGCGGAGGCACCAGTGTAGGTGTGTGGGTGTGGGCGGAGGCACCAGTGTCGGTGTGTGGGTGTGGGCGGAGGCACCAGTGTGGGTGTGGGCGGAGGCACCAGTGTGGGTGTGTGGGTGTGGGCGGAGGCACCAGTGTGGGTGTGTGGGTGTGGGCGGAGGCACCAGTGTAGGTGTGTGGGTGTGGGCGGAGGCACCAGTGTGGGTGTGTGGGTGTGGGCGGAGGCACCAGTGTGGGTGTGTGGGTGTGGGCGGAGGCACCAGTGTGGGTGTGTGGGTGTGGGTGGAGGCACCAGTGTGGGTGTGTGGGTGTGGGCGGAGGCACCAGTGTGGGTGTGTGGGTGTGGGCGGAGGCAACAGTGTGGGTGTGTGGGTGTGGGCGGAGGCACCAGTGTGGGGGTGTGGGTGTGGGCGGAGGCACCAGTGTGGGTGTGAGGGTGTGAGCGGAGGCACCAGTGTGGGCGTGTGGATGTGGGCGGAGGCACCAGTGTGGGTGTGTGGGTGTGGGCGGAGGCACTAGTGTGGGTGTGTGGGTGTGGGCGGAGGCACCAGTGTATGTGTGTGGGTGTGGGCGGAGGCACCAGGGTAGGTGTGTGGGTGTGGGCGGAGGCACCAGTATAGGTGTGTGGGTGTGGGCGGAGGCACCAGTGTGGGTGTGTGGGTGTGGGATGAGGCACCAGTATGGGTGTGTGGGTGTGGGATGAGGCACCAGTGTGGGTGCGTGGGTGTGGGCGGAGGCACCAGTGTGGGGGTGTGGGTGTGGGCGGAGGCACCAGTGTGGGGGTGTGGGTGTGGGCGGAGGCACCAGTGTGGTTGTGTGGGTGTGGGCGGAGGCACCAGTGTGGTTGTGTGGGTGTGGGAGGAGGCACCAGTGTAGGTGTGTGGGTGTGGGCGGAGGCACCAGTGTAGGTGTGTGGGTGTGGGCAGAGGCACCAGTGTGGGTGTGTGGGTGTGGGCGGAGGCACCAGTGTAGGTGTGTGGGTGTGGGCGGAGGCACCAGTGTGGGTGTGTGGGTGTGGGCGGAGGCACCAGTGTATGTGTGTGGGTGTGGGCGGAGGCACCAGTGTAGGTGTGTGGGTGTGGGCGGAGGCACCAGTGTTGGTGTGTGGGTGTGGGCGGAGGCACCAGTGTGGGTGTGTGGGTGTGGGCAGAGGCACCAGTGTGGGTGTGTGGGTGTGGATGGAGGCACCAGTGTGGGCGTGTGGGTGTGGGCGGAGGCACAAGTGTGGGTGTGGGCGGAGGAGCCAGTGTGGGTGTGGGCGGAGGCACCAGTATGGGTGTGTGGGTGTGGGCGGAGGAACCAGTGTGGGTGTGTGGGTGTGGGCGGAGGAACCAGTGTGGGTGTGTCGGTGTGGGCGGAGGCACCAGTGTGGATGTGTGGGTGAGGGCGGTGCCACCAGTGTGTGTGTGGGTGTGGGTGGAGGCAACAGTGTGGATGTTGGCGGAGAGACCAGTGTGGGTATGGGTGGAGGCGCCAGTGTGGGTGTGGGCGGAATAAGCAGTGTAGGCGGGGGCAACAGTGTTGGGTGTGTGGGCGGATACACCAGTGTGGGAGGAATCAACAGTGTGGGCAGAGGCAACAGTGTGAGGTGTGTGGGTGGCGACACCAGTATGAGTGTGGGTGGAGGCACTAGTGTGGGTTTGGGTGGAGGCACCAGTGTCGGCGGAGGCAACAGTGTGGGGTGTGTGGGTGTGGGCGGAGGCACCAGTGTGGATATGGGCAGATTCACTAGTGTGGGTGTGTGGGTATGGGGGGAGACACCAGTGTGGGTGTGGGCGGAGGTACCAGTGTGGGTGTGTGTGTGCGCGGAGGCACAACCGTGGTTATGAGCGGAGGCACCAGTGTGGGTGTGTGGGTAAGGGCGGAGGCACCAGTGTGTGTGTAGGCGGAGGCACCAGTGTGGTTGTGTGGGTGGTGGCCGAGGCACCAGTATGGGTGTGGGCATACGCACCAATGTTGGTGTGTGGGCATGGGTTGAGGCACCAGTGTGGGCGCGTGGGAATGAGCGGAGGCACCAGTATGGGTGTGTGGATTTGGGCGGAGGCACCAGTGTGGGTGTGGACTGAGGCACCTGTGTAGGTGTGTGGGTGTGGGCGGAGGCACCAGTGTGGGTGTGGGCAGAGGCACCAGTGTGGGTGTGGGCTGAGGCACTAATGTAGGTGTGAACGGAAGCACCAGTGTAGGTGTGAGCGGAAGCATCAGTGTGGATATGGGCAGAGGCACCAGTGTAGGTGTGTGGGTATGGGCGGAGACACCAGTGTGGGTGTGGGCGGAGGTACCAGTGTGGGTGTGTAGGAATGGGCGGAGGCACCAGTGTGGGTGTGTGGGTAAGGGCGGAGGCACCAGTGTGGGTGTGGGTGTTGGCACCTGTTTGGGTGTGTGGGTAAGGGCGGAGGCACCAGTGTGGTTGTGTGGGTGGTGGCCGAGGCACCAGTATGGGTGTGGGCATAGGCACCAGTGTTGGTGTGTGGGCATGGGTTGAGGCACCACTGTGGGTGCGTGGGAATGGGTGGAGGCACCAGTGTGGGTGTGTGGATATGGGCGGAGGCACCAGTGTGGGTTTGGGCGGAGGCACCTGTGTAGGTGTGTGGGTGTGGGCTGAAGCACCAGTGTGGGTGTGGGCAGAGGCACCAGTGTGGGTGTGGACTGAGGCACCAATGTAGGTGTGAGCGGAAGCACCAGTGTGGGTGTGAGCGGATGCACCAGTGTGGGTATGGACAGAGGAACCAGTGTGGGTGTAGGCGGAGGCACCTGTGTGGGTATTGGTATGTGTGTAGGCGGAGGCACCTGTGTGGGTATTGGTATGTGTGTAGGCGGAGGCACCTGTTTGGGTGTGTGCGTGTGCGTGTGTATGTGTGGTTGTATGCTCACCTAATTGTGGTTGTAGGGGTCGATTCATAGTTCCTGACCCCGCCTCTTCGCTTGTCGCTACTGGGTCCTCTCTCTCCCTGCTCTATGAGCTTTATCCTACCTCTTCTTAAAGCTATGTATTGTACCTGCCTCAACTGCATCACAGCAGACTGTTCCACTTTCTGACAACTCTATGCCTGAAGAAATACTTCCTAACATCCCTGTTACTCATTTGAGTTTTCATCCCCTTATTGTTACCCATCCCTGGAACATCCTGTCCCTATCCACGTTTTCAATTTCTCTCAGTATTTTATATGTCGTTATCATATACCTCCTATCTCTCCTGTCCTCCAGTGTCTTCAGGTTGATTTTCCTTAATTTCTCCTCGTAAGACATGCCCCATAGCTCTGGGACTAGTCTCGTTGCAAACCTTTAAAATTTCTCTAATTTCTTGATGTGCGTGGGTGTAGGTGTGTGGGCAGACACAAATGTGGGTGTGCGGGTGTGGGTGTGAGAGTGGATGTAGGCAGAGGAACAAGTGTTGGTGTGAGTGGGTGTGGGTAAAGGTACAAGTGTTGGTGTGGGTGTGATTGTGGGTGTGTTTGTGGGTGTTTGTGGGTGTGGGTGAGAGTGTGGGTGTAGGTGTGGGTGAGGGTGTGGATGTGGTGGCGGGTGTGGGTGAGGGTGAGGTTGAGAGTTTGGATGTGGGGTGGGTGTATGTGTGGGTGTCGGTGCCTGTGTGCATTACTAGAGGGATGATTGGCTAGTATGGCAGGTACTGTCTGCCAGGATGACCAGTAGGGCAGGTACTGACTGCCAGGGTGGCTAGTATGGTAGGTACTGTCTGCCAGGGTGGCTAGTATGGCAGGTACTGTCTGCCAGGGTGGCTAGTATGGCAGGTACTGTCTGCCAGGGTGGCTAGCATGGCAGGTACTGTCTGCCAGGTTGACTACCATGGGAGGTGCTGACTGCCGGGTTGGCTAGCATAGGAGGTGCTGACTGCCGGGTTGGCTAGCATGGGAGGTGCTGCCTGCCTGGAGTGATTCTCAATGAGTTGCAAGCAGCATAACTCAAGCATTACAATGCTAACGCACAATGCTGGTGCTTCCCGGGAAGTCTGTGCTCCCTGACGATGTCTGTAGGCGGAGATAACAGCAGAGGAGCTGCCTGCGCCCACAGCTTAAGATGGTTCCTGTGGGACCTCGGCAGAAGAAGGTGTGAGTGAAGGAAGGCGGGAGGAAAGGAGGGAGCGTGGGATTGAAAGAAGGTGGGAGGGAAGGAGAGATGGAGGAAGAATATTATCAAATAATTCAAAGTCCTTGGATCAAGAGCCCTTCAACAGCATTTAGTCTTTAAAAATAGTAGTTAAAAAAATAGCGAAGAGGAAAAAGATGAGAGGACTAGCAGTAAAAGAGAGAGAGAGAGAGAGAGAGGCAGCAAAACAACGGTAAGACAGCTGCTACACAACAAGACGGGCAGCAAAAAGCAACTGTACCCTTCGCAAAAACATCACTTCATCTAAGTTCATTTATTCCTAGGATGACTCGAGTCTGAAACATGTTTGTATGTAATAATCAACGTGATAAAGCCAGTCGACCAAATGAAATCACTGTACATCTCTTAGCAATAAAAAGGCTTTAAAATGAGCTGATGTAGGTAACAGGTCATAGTTTGTAAATAAAGTTAGGAACCATAAACCTAACATTATAAAAACCCTGTGAAAGAGAGAGAGAGACAGAGACAGAGACAGACAGACAGACAGACAAACAGACAAACAGACAGACAGACAGACAGAGACAAGTGGCCAGACCTTTACTTGAAGAGTGCCACCTCCAATTGGAAAGCTCTTCTCCAAGGTGATGTTGATAACCAAGTGAATGAATGCCTTTATTAAGTGTATCCTTACTTTACAACACATACATTCCTCACTGAGGCCTTCAGAACAGCCTTGGTTTGGCTTTCGTTGCTGAGAGGCTGCTACTGCTGAGTACAAGGCTTGGAGAAGGTACATGAGGCATCTCACTGTTTATAACAGGTAAATAACAAAAAGGCACAATACCGTGACTTGAACAATACACAAATAACCAGACTTTGTAAATGGTCCAAGTCTGACCGAAACTTCATCGTAAGCTCCTCTCTCCTATGTGCGGGTTGTTTGTGTATTTTATAACAAGAATGTGCTTAGGCAAGCCTGTTAGCAAATGGAATAAGTCAAAAACTAGTCCATCACTATTTGGAAGGTTGACACAAAAAGAGAACTGGCATCAGGAAGAGTGGGCTCCAAAACCTGGTGGTAATTGTTCAAAGCTCAAAAGGATGTTCACCTGAAGTCATTCCGCCTCTAAATCGAGAGGATGGATCTATATCTACTAGCAATCAAGAGAAAGCTGAACTGTTTGCTAAACAATCTGCTGCCCAGATGCAAATAAGGCAAGCAAGTGAATCTCTTTTGCTAGCCCCAAGAACTGTGTCAAAGTTGTCAGTGGTGACAAGAAAATAGGATGAAGAATATCTCCCCCCTTACATCTCTCGACCAAGAAAAGGCTGTTAACCCAGGTAAGATCCCAAGATTGCAACACCTCTAACTTACATCTGCCAGCACTGCCTAGCACAATGTAAATGACCTTTACTGTGGAAAGAGGCAGAGCAGAAATCAGTAACTACAGACAAATTTTACTTGTGTAAATCACCGACAAGATTCTTGAGACAATAATCTCACTGCAAATAATAGCGTTTTTCGACTACCATTCGCGTCATTGTGATCGCCAATATGGCTTCAGGAAAGGTCACTCTGCTGCATATCTCCTGTTAAACTGCTCCACTATGTGGCACAAGTAGTTGGATGAGTGCAAGATCAAAGTTGTAGTAGCACTGGACATTGTTGGTGCTTTCGACCAAGTATGGCACCAGGGACTCTTGGCAAAACTGCAAACACTAGAAGTTATTGGCTCTGCATTACACCTCCTTAATAATGATTACATTCCAGGTAGTTATTTAAGAGTTCCTCTCAGTTAGGTAGTGTTCTACAGGGATGTGTGTTTGATCTATTGCTGTGCAATGTCTACTTCAATGACCTTCACCTCATCCCAGAATTCCATGCCTATGCAGTTGGCTGTGATCCGACATTTATTTATCCAAGAGAGGAAATGCCAGCTGCTGTCAGATACATCAATCACCAGCTAACAGTTATAACAACCCGGGGAAAAAGATGGCAGGCTACATTTGCTTCTGAAAAAAAAAAACACGAATGTTGATGGTCTCTAGGCATCATGGTGTTAACACTACTGAAGCAGTGGTATGAATGAATGGAAAAGTGTTTCAGTGAAACACTTTCATAAACAAAAGTTTCATAAACTTCTGTTTATGTCGGGTCACACATGGACAATACCGGGTCAGGATTATGCCGACAAATCGAACAGGAAGGAACTTCGGTTTGAAAAAAATAAAATTTTACTCAACATTCTCTTTATTTAATGCTTGTCTGGCAAGTTCATCAAGTATTTCATGCACCTGGAGGTCTATGTAAGAGGAAATCCACTAAAGCTCTCGCTTCACACGGCGAGGGCCTGGGTTCGATTCCCAGCCAGAGTAGAAACATTGGACGTGTTTCTTTCAACCTGTTGTCTATGTTCCCCATCAGTAAAATGGGTACCTGGGTGTTAGTCGACTGGTGTGGGTCGCATCCTGGGACACTGACCTAAGGAGGCCTGGTCACAGACCGGGCCGCGGGGGCGTTGACCCCCGGAACTCTCTCCAGGTAAACTCCAGGTAAATCTGTGCCCAGCTTCATGCATGCTACATGCAGGTCTCAGGTTATTTAGAGCAAGTAATGAGAATCGAGAATCAGTTACAATTACACTCTTTGCAGTAGTATTTTCCACAAGCTTGAGAGTAACAGAGATTTTACCACCGAGGCGGCTAGTTTATTGTGCACTCACAGCCATCCTATGGACGGTAGCGTAAGAGCACATGGATACATAAAAGGCCTAGGAAGTAGGCCCCAAAAAGGTTAACATGAGTACATCTAGATTTATATCTACAGTTCACTTATCTATTACAAGCAAATTTAGGAAATTTGCTTAATATGTCTGGTATCTTATTTTCATCAGTAAGATATCTTCACATGTCACATATCCCTTAATAAGTGGACAATTAAGCCTCTCCTTACCCATTTCTACTTTGTATTGGACTGATGAAGCCACTGTGTGGCGAAACGTTGCATAAGTGTCTCAATCTTCAACTTGTCGGTTTTCAAAACCATTTATCACAGCTACCAGACATCTAACTGTCTTACTGAGTAAATATGTGCCCAGAGTAAATTGTATGATAGTAATATATGGATGCTTCTGTGGAATTCACTTTAGGTGTGTCACAACTGTGCCCATCCCCATAAAATGTAAAAAAGAAGCACGATGATGTAGTTGGAACAATATACCTAAATTTGCAATTAGGCGAGGATCTTTATGATGATATTTTGGTCTATCCTGGACCATTGTCAAGTCACAACAGGACTATAGCTGTACCTGTGATGCTCATGTCTGAATTCACAAGTGGGACTGTTCATGAATTTTGATAACAAGAAACATTAAAATACTGTTTATAACGTTATGCTTTAAATGATTGATCTGTAAAATTAAGAAATTCACTACAATGAAAATTAATGTTGAAACTTATTTGTTGGGTGTGGGTATGGTACCTGATGTGCCACCTTCAGTAGTGTATGGTACCTGATGTGCCACCCTACAGTAGTGTATGGTACCTGATGTGCCACCCTACAGTAGTGTATGGTACCTGATGTGCCACCCTACAGTAGTGTATGGTACCTGATGTGCCACCCTACAGTAGTGTATGGTACCTGATGTGCCACCCTACAGTAGTGTATGGTACCTGATGTGCCACCCTACAGTAGTGTATGGTACATGATGTGCCACCCTACAGTAGTGCATGGTACCTGATGTGCCACCCTACAGTAGTGTATGGTACATGATGTGCCACCCTACAGTAGTGTATGGTTCATGATGTGCCACCCTACAGTAGTGTATGGTACATGATGTGCCACCCTACAGTAGTGTATGGTTCATGATGTGCCACCCTACAGTAGTGTATGGTACCTGATGTGCCACCCTACAGTAGTGTATGGTACATGATGTGCCACCCTACAGTAGTGTATGGTTCATGATGTGCCACCCTACAGTAGTGTATGGTACCTGATGTGCCACCCTACAGTAGTGTATGGTACATGATGTGCCACCCTACAGTAGTGTATGGTTCATGATGTGCCACCCTACAGTAGTGGATGGTACATGATGTGACACCCTACAGTAGTGTATGGTACATGATGTGCCGCCCTACAGTAGTGTATGGTACCTGATGTGCCACCCTACAGTAGTGTATGGTACCTGATGTGCCACCCTACAGTAGTGTATGGTACATGATGTGCCACCCTACAGTAGTGTATGGTTCATGATGTGCCACCCTACAGTAGTGTATGGTACCTGATGTGCCACCCTACAGTAGTGTATGGTACATGATGTGCCACCCTACAGTAGTGTATGGTTCATGATGTGCCACCCTACAGTAGTGGATGGTACATGATGTGCCACCCTACAGTAGTGTATGGTACATGATGTGCCACCCTACAGTAGTGTATGGTACCTGATGTGCCACCCTACAGTAGTGTATGGTACCTGATGTGCCACCCTACAGTAGTGTATGGTACCTGATATGCCACCCTACAGTAGTGTATGGTAAATGATGTGCCACCCTACAGTAGTGTATGGTACATGATGTGCCACCCTACAGTAGTGGATGGTACATGATGTGCCACCCTACATTAGTGTATGGTACATGATGTGCCACCCTACAGTAGTGGATGGTACATGATGTGCCACCCTACAGTAGTGGATGGTACATGATGTACCACCCTACAGTAGTGTATGGTACATGATGTGCCACCCTACAGTAGTGGATGGTACATGATGTGCCACCCTACAGTAGTGGATGGTACATGATGTGCCACCCTACAGTAGTGTATGGTACATGATGTGCCACCCTACAGTAGTGGATGGTACATGATGTGCCACCCTACAGTAGTGGATGGTACATGATGTGCCACCCTACAGTAGTGTATGGTACATGATGTGCCACCCTACAGTAGTGTATGGTACATGATGTGCCACCCTACAGTAGTGTATGGTACATGATGTGCCACCCTACAGTAGTGTATGGTACCTGATGTGCCACCCTACAGTAGTGTATGGTACCTGATGTGCCACCCTACAGTAGTGTATGGTACCTGATGTGCCACCCTACAGTAGTGTATGGTACCTGATGTGCCACCCTACAGTAGTGTATGGTACATGATGTGCCACCCTACAGTAGTGTATGGTACCTGATGTGCTACCCTACAGTAGTGGATGGTTCATGATGTACCACCCTACAGTAGTGTATGGTTCATGATGTGCCACCCTACAGTAGTGTATGGTTCATGATGTGCCACCCTACAGTAGTGTATGGTTCATGATGTGCCACCCTACAGTAGTGTATGGTACCTGATGTGCCACCCTACTGTAGTGTATGGTACATGATGTGCCACCCTACAGTAGTGTATGGTTCATGATGTGCCACCCTACAGTAGTGTATGGTACCTGATGTGCCACCCTACAGTAGTGTATGGTACATGATGTGCCACCCTACAGTAGTGTATGGTTCATGATGTGCCACCCTACAGTAGTGGATGGTACATGATGTGACACCCTACAGTAGTGTATGGTACATGATGTGCCGCCCTACAGTAGTGTATGGTACCTGATGTGCCACCCTACAGTAGTGTATGGTACCTGATGTGCCACCCTACAGTAGTGTATGGTACATGATGTGCCACCCTACAGTAGTGTATGGTACATGATGTGCCACCCTACAGTAGTGTATGGTACCTGATGTGCCACCCTACAGTAGTGTATGGTACATGATGTGCCACCCTACAGTAGTGTATGGTTCATGATGTGCCACCCTACAGTAGTGGATGGTACATGATGTGCCACCCTACAGTAGTGTATGGTACATGATGTGCCACCCTACAGTAGTGTATGGTACCTGATGTGCCACCCTACAGTAGTGTATGGTACCTGATGTGCCACCCTACAGTAGTGTATGGTACCTGATATGCCACCCTACAGTAGTGTATGGTAAATGATGTGCCACCCTACAGTAGTGTATGGTACATGATGTGCCACCCTACAGTAGTGGATGGTACATGATGTGCCACCCTACATTAGTGTATGGTACATGATGTGCCACCCTACAGTAGTGGATGGTACATGATGTGCCACCCTACAGTAGTGGATGGTACATGATGTACCACCCTACAGTAGTGTATGGTACATGATGTGCCACCCTACAGTAGTGGATGGTACATGATGTGCCACCCTACAGTAGTGGATGGTACATTATGTGCCACCCTACAGTAGTGGATGGTACATGATGTGCCACCCTACAGTAGTGGATGGTACATGATGTGCCACCCTACAGTAGTGGATGGTACATGATGTGCCACCCTACAGTAGTGTATGGTACATGATGTGCCACCCTACAGTAGTGTATGGTACATGATGTGCCACCCTACAGTAGTGTATGGTACATGATGTGCCACCCTACAGTAGTGGATGGTACATGATGTGCTACCCTACAGTAGTGTATGGTACATGATGTGCCACCCTACAGTAGTGTATGGTACATGATGTGCCGCCCTACAGTAGTGTATGGTACATGATGTGCCACCCTACAATAGTGTATGGTACATAATGTGCCACCCTACAGTAGTGTATGGTAAATGATGTGCCACCCTACAGTAGTGTATGGTACATGATGTGCTACCCTACAGTAGTGTATGGTACATGATGTGCCACCCTACAGTCGTGTATGGTACATGATGTGAAACCCTACAGTAGTGTATGGTACATGATATGCCACCCTACAGTAGTGTATGGTACATGATGTGCCACCCTACAGTAGTGTATGGTACATGATGTGCCACCCTACAGTAGTGTATGGTACATGATGTTCTACCCTACAGTAGTGTACGGTACATGATGTGCCACCCTACAGTAGTGTATGGTACATGATGTGCCACCCTACAGTAGTATATGGTACATGATGTGCTACCCTACAGTAGTGTATGGTACATGATGTGCCACCCTACAGTAGTGTATGGTACATGATGTGCTACCCTACAGTAGTGTATGGTTCATGATGTGCTACCCTACAGTAGTGTATGGTTCATGATGTGCTACCCTACAGTAGTGTATGGTACATGATGTGCTACCCTACAGAAGTGTATGGTACATGGTGTGCTACCCTACAGTAGTGGATGGTACATGATGTGCCACCCTACAGTAGTGTATGGTTCATGATGTGCCACCCTACAGTAGTGGATGGTACATGATGTGCTACCCTACAGTAGTGTATGGTACATGATGTGCCTCCCTACAGTAGTGTATGGTACATGATGTGCTACCCTACAGTAGTGTATGGTACATGATGTGCTACCCTACAGTAGTGTATGGTACATGATGTGCTACCCTACAGTAGTGTATGGTACATGATGTACCACCCTACAGTAGTGTATGGTACATGATGTGCCACCCTACAGTAGTGTATGGTTCATGATGTGCCACCCTACAGTAGTGTATGGTACATTATGTGCCACCCTACAGTAGTGTATGGTTCATGATGTGCCATCCTACAGTAGTGGATGGTACATGATGTGCCACCCTACAGTAGTGTATGGTACATGATGTGCCACCCTACAGTAGTGTATGATACATGATGTGCTACCCTACAGTAGTGTATGGTACATGATGTGCCACCCTACAGTAGTGGATGGTACATGATGTGCCACCTACAGTAGTGTATGGTACATGATGTTCCACTCTACAGTAGTGTATGGTACATGATGTGCCACCCTACAGTAGTGTATGGTACATGATGTGCCACCCTACAGTAGTGTATGGTACATGATGTGCCACCCTACAGTAGTGCATGGTACATGATGTGCCACACTACAGTAGTGTATGGTACATGATGTGCCATACACTACAGTAGTGTATGGTACATGATGTGCCACCCTACAGTAGTGTATGGTACATGATGTGCCACCCTACAGTAGTGTATGGTACATGATGTGCCACCCTACAGTAGTGTATGGTACATGATGTGCCACCCTACAGTAGTGTATGGTTCATGATGTGCTACCCTACAGTAGTGTATGGTTCATGATGTGCCACCCTACAGTAGTGTATGGTTCATGATGTGCTACCCTACAGTAGTGTATGGTTCATGATGTGCCACCCTACAGTAGTGTATGGTTCATGATGTGCTACCCTACAGTAGTGTATGGTACATCATGTGCCACCCTACAGTAGTGTATGGTACATCATGTGCCACCCTACAGTAGTGTATGGTTCATGATGTGCCACCGTACAATAGTGTATGGTACATGATGTGCCACCCTACAGTAGTGTATGGTACATGATGTTCTACCCTACAGTAGTGTATGGTTCATGATGTGCCACCCTACAGTAGTGTATGGTTCATGATGTGCTACCCTACAGTAGTGTATGGTTCATGATGTGCCACCCTACAGTAGTGTATGGTTCATGATGTGCTACCCTACAGTAGTGTATGGTTCATGATGTGCCACCCTGCAGTAGTGTATGGTACCTGATGTGCCACCCTACAGTAGTGTATGGTTCATAATGTGCCACCCTACAGTAGTGGATGGTACATGATGTGCTACCCTACAGTAGTGTATGGTTCATGATGTCCCACGCTACAGTAGTGTATGGTTCATGATGTGTGGTTCTTGTTTGGTGTGAAACTCTACGGTTATGACATGCCAAATCTAGGGGAGACACTCACTGTGTTCTACACTTTACCCAGCACAGAAGTTGCCATGTAGAGTATTAAGAATGAAACAATAAAAAAATCGTAATTTTTGGAGGAAACAAAAAGAAACCCACTAATTGCCAACATGTCCTCTTGCTGCCAGCAAGAACAAAAACATATTTAGAATTATGATATAAGTATACTGATTACATTAATATGTTGCCAGAATTATGAACTATTTTTCAGTAGGAAAACATTTTTTCCATAATTTTTTAAACTTAATTTACTAAGCTATGAAAAAAGGCTCTCCCCATCCCTTAAAAAACCTCTAGCTACCTCTAATTGCCTGTAAGACCCCTGACTGTTCAAGAGTTAATCCTGATCATTATGGCTGAACTGTTTATATTGGATTTTCAGCAATGATAACCCAGTTCCAGACCAGGACGCCAATTGGAAGGTCTGGTCTAGGACCTGCGACCAAGCCACATGAGCAGTGAACCCTGGAAACTGTTGTATGTCAATAGCGGATGCAGCGTGGGAGTGGTTAGGTAAGGTTTGTCAGGAAACTGGACAAGTGTTTTCTGATATGGATCTGAGTCATATGATGACCCACAACTGGAGCTTTTCGTCATCTGACCGAGGCCTTACACTGGCTTACCCCCACCTCTTTAAAAATTATATATGCCTGAAGGCGGGCTGCTTTGGATCAAAACGTCTAGTGTTCGCTGGGCGTCAAGGTATTTTTTTATATTTTTATTTAAAACACAGTATACATTATACATGTTGTTATACATAATGACTTAACAAGAAAAAGTAAGCAACATATAAGATAAAAACTTACTAGAACTAAACAGAGGACAACCTATACCTAAAGATACCTTAACAAAAAAATAGCTACTAAACAAACCTGGCACTCTTATTCATATCTTGTATGAATACTTTATATACAAAACATAATTTATACACTAATGCATTTCACTCACAATTGTGTTGCATAGTAGCATTTTATGTACATAGACATTCGAAGACTAAAATCCCCAATACAATGTTTACGAGGAGACTAAATAGTACTCCCCACACCGCACATAACCAAAAAAAAAAAAAAAAAAACACACATCTTACGTAGAATTGCATACACTCAGGTCCTCAGGGCTTTACTTTTGGACGTGAGAGGAGTGTCTCGTGAGGTAGCGAGGGTATTAAGGTATATATTGGTTGATTTTTTGTATGTTTCTTGGGGAATGAGGGAGGTGGGCGGTAATGTCAGAATCAAGGCTTTAGCAGCGAGTTTTTATAGGTCGGTGGGTAGGAACAGGAGCTTATATGGGGGTCAGTGGGCTACTCTTTTTCCGGAAAGTTATTGGGGTCTGACGGTGGCACGACTGCTAAGGTTGGTGCCGGGGAAGGACGTCAAGGGGTTGGCTCCCGGAGGTGAGTGATGAGTACTTGGGGATGAATGTAGTAAGGAAGTGCGGTGATGGTGGTTGTTCCAGTGGTGCATGTGAGATAACATTTGTTTTGGGGTTCTTTGTGTGAGGTTGGAATGCGTCAGAAGAGTGTGCATCATGTTCCAGGATGAAGATGCCAGATGTCCTTGAGACTAGTATACTGGCGGGAGAGAGGGACGCTTGTATTCCTTCATAGTTCACAGGTTTACCTGGAGTTTACCTGGAGAGAGTTCCGGGGGTCAACGCCCCCGCGGCCCGGTCTGTGACCAGGCCTCCTGGTGGATCAGAGCCTGATCAACCAGGCTGTTGCTGCTGGCTGCACGCAAACCAACGTGGTTTAAGTTTTCGCCTGTTTTAGTTTTGCCTTGTCTGGTAATTGATGCATGTCTTCACGGGCATTCATTCATAGAGTGGGAAGTGTGCCTCGAGTTTTTTCGCTATTTATGTTTGGTTCAAGAATGTATGTGCTTACAGTGTGGTGGCACTGTATGTGGTTTGGGGTATGGGTGGAGAATATTATATAGAAGTTGTTTCCTCAGGCACAGGAACCCAAGGTATTGTGTGTATGAGAGAGACAGAGAGTGTGAGAGTGTGTGTGAGTGAGAGAGTGTGTGTGTGTGTGTGTGTGTGTGTACTCACCTAGTTGAGGTTGCAGGGGTCGCGTCCAAGCTCCTGGCTCCGCCTCTTCACACACTGTGTGTGTGTGTGCGTGTATGTGTGTGCGTGTATGTGTGTGAACACAGCATCAACTGCATCTCAGAGGGAAGGGTCACAAAAACTCATGTCAATGGGTGGTGTGAATAAACCAAAAGAGGGGATTGTCAAGAGGGTTAGGAGCAAGATGGGTTGACCAAGAGAGTGAATAATTCTGTGGTTGAGGGAAGGATGAAGAGGATGTCCCAGAGAAAAGTTAGGGTATGAAGGAACAGACGTGTAAGAGTGTTACAGAATATTAGAGACAAATAGTTATTGAGATTTTGTGTGGTACTGAAATCTGAGCAAGGTAGGCTCAATGCCCTCATGACCTAGTCCATGACCAGGCCTGCACAGCCTCAGTTTTTGGGTGGGGTTGAGATCTTACAATTAGGAACATTGTTTAAATAGTGATGTCTGTGCCCTTCTTGAAAAATAGCTTTTTCTTCTAAGGGTTACCCTACTTTTTTTTTAAAAAGCTAATGTAAGAATAGTGAATACGACTTACTCTGAAGAATCATTTTATGTGTAATCAGGCTCAACTTCCAGTTTTTCTAATCTGCCTTTGGCCTGCCCTTTTTTTTTTTTTTTTTTTTTTTTTTTTTTTTTTTTTTTTTTTTTTTTTTTTTTTTGAGGGTTACTACTAAATTCCTTGTCATGCTCAGCACCGGCTTTCATTTTCCTGCCTGTAGAAAAATAATTAAAATTACTACTGTACATAACTCATTAATCTTTAATATAAATGCTGGATGAAAAAAACATAGAAGACAGCAAAAGCCTTAACCCTTTCTCTGTCGGTCCTGTAATAATACGACTTGAGAGCCAGTGTCAGTCCCATAATACTACACCAAAATTCTAGCAACTTCAAATCTCGTGGGAGAAAGCTGGTAGGCCTACATGTGAAAGAATGGGTCCATGTGCTCAGCATAAAAAAATCCTGTAGCACGCAGCGCATAATGAGAAAAAAAATCCAACCCTGTTTATGGTTTAAAACAACGAATTTGCGGTGTTTTTTCGTACGGTATTTATAGAAGTATTCTCGTTTTTTTGGTCTCATTTAATATTACAGAAATGGAGATGATTTTGAATGGTTTTCGGACTAAAAGCACCTTGAAATTGAGCTCAAAGTAGCAGAATTGTTCAATTTTTGCCGATGTTCCAGAGTAAACAAATCACACATCCAATACATGTCAACTGGTGGGTCTAATATGCTTTCACAAATGCGCTGATATTATTTACGCTATTTTAACAATAATGAAGTAGTTTTCATAACAGTAAATCGTCTATTTTTTGTGCGAATAAAAATTCAAAATGGAAAGCAAGTGTAATATAAGAGAGGCCTGGAGACGTTACTAATGAACAGAGAAAATGTTATTTTAGTGCTAGGAATGTCTGCCTTGTTTATTCTGGCTCATATTTGAGACTGGCATTACTAGAATTGTGTGTGAAATTGGCCAAATTACCAATTTCTGATCACTTTATTGGGTAGTTGAAATCAGTAAATGGGCAGCTTATTGTACTCAGTCGAAAGAACAAATAGAGTTCTAGCGAAATAGCTATGAGTTTGGTCGACTGGAACAATTGAACTGGCCCAAAACAAGGCTCAGACTGGGCAAAATCGGCGAAGCGTAAATATCGCCGACAGAGCTAACTTCGTGAGAGCGTAATTCCATAAGTTTTCCATCAAATTTAATTTTTTTTGTGTCATTACCATCAGGAAAATATTCTCTATCATTTCATAAGAAAATTTTTTTTTCTAATATTTTTATTTACTACAAGTGTGAAGAAGAGCAGGATGTGAGTGTGGGGGAGGTGCGTGAGGCATCACGTAGAATGAAAGGGGGTAAAGCAGCTGGAACTGACGGGATCATGACAGTAATGTTAAAAGCAGGAGGGAATAGTGTTGGAGTGGTTGGTATTTTTTTTTTAATAAATGTATGGAAGAGGGGAAGGTACCTAGGGATTGCCAGAGAGCATGTATAATTCCTTTATATACAGGGAAGGGGGACAAAAGAGATTGTAAAAATTATAGAGGAATAAGTTTACTGAGTATACCAGGAAAAGTGCATGGTAGGGTTATTATTGAAAGAATTAATGCAAGACAGAATGTAGGATTGCGGATGAACAAGGAGCTTTTAGAGTGTGTAGGGGATGTGTAGATCAAGTGTTTACATTGAAGCATATATGTGAACAGTATTTAGATAAAGGTAGAGAAGTTTTCATTGCATTTATGGATTTAGAAAAGGCATATGAGAGAGTGGATAGGGGAGCAATGTGGCAGATGTTGCAAGTTTATGGAATAGGTGGTAAGTTACTAAATACTGTAAGGAGTTTTTATGAGGACAGTGAGGCTCAGGTTAGGGTGTGTAGAAGAGAGGGAGACTACTTCCCGGTAAAAGTAGGTCTTAGACAGGAATGTGTAATGTCACCATGGTTGTTTAATATACTTATAGATGGGGTTGTAAAAGAAGTAAATGCTAGGATGTTAGGGAGAGGGGTGGGATTAAATTATGGGGAATCAAGTACAAAATGGGAATTGACACAGTTCCTTTTTTGCTGATGATACTGTGCTTATGGGAGATTCTAAAGAAAAGTTGCAAAGGTTAGTGGACGAGTTTGGGAGTTTGTAAAGGTAGAAAGTTGAAAATGAACATAGAAAAGAGTAAGGTGATGAGGGTATCAAATGATTTAGATGAAGAAAAATTGGATATCAAATTGGAGAGGAGTAGTATGGAAGTTAATGTTTTCAGAAATTTAGGTTGGGAGTTGATGTGTCAGCCGATGAATGTATAAAGGAAGAGGTTAACCATAGAATTGATGAAGGAAAAACGTAAGTGATACATTGAGGTATATGTGAAGACAAAAAACATTATCTATGGAGGCAAAGAAGGGAATGTATGAAAGTATAATGGTACCAACACTCTTATATGGGTGTGAAGCTTGGGTTGTAAATGCTGCAGCAAGGAGAAGATTGGAGGCGGTGGAGATGTCCTAAGGGCAATGTGTGGTGTAAATATTATGCAGAGAATTCGAAGTGTGGAAATTAGAAGGTGTGGAGTTAATAAAAGTATTAGAGGGCTGAAGAGGGGTTGTTGAGGTGGTTTGATCATTTAGAGAGGATGGATCAAAGTAGAATGACATGGAGAGCATATAAATCTGTTGGGGAAGGAAGGTGGGATAGAGGTCGTCCTTGAAAAGGTTGGAGGGAAGGGGTAAAGGAGGTTTTGTGGGCGAGGGGCTTGAACTTCCAGCAAGCCTGTGTGAGCATGTTAGATAGGAGTGAATGGAGACGAATGGTATTTGGGACCTGACGATCTGTTGGAGTGTGAGCAGGGTAATATTTAGTGATGGGATTCAGGGAAACCGGTTATTTTTATATAGCCAGATTTGAGTCCTGGAAATGGGAAGTACAATGCCTGCACTTTAAAGGAGAGGTTTGGGATATTGGCAGCTTGGAGGGATATGTTGTGTGTCTTTATAGGTATATGCTTCTAAACTGTTCTACAGTGGAACCTCAAATTTCGACCGTATTGCTTATCGAACTCTTCGAAAATCGACCGCTTTTTTCGAACCAGCTTTGTCCCTATTATCGAACTTGCCCCTATTTTTGAATCGCCGAGTACCGGACCTGTCCGCCAGCCCGCTCTGTCTGCGTTCCCATGCAGGTGCCATGAGCCAGTCTGGGTTTGTTGATGTTTGAGTGAACACTAATCTGTGATCTCATTCAAACATTTTATGATTAATTCATTGTGTTTAGTGCTTGTGGGACTGTGAAATAAGCTACCATGGTCCCAAAGAAACTTGCTAGTGGTACCCCTGTGGTAAAGAAAGTGAGATACACCATAGATGTGAAGAAGGAAATAGTTCAAAAGTATGAGAGTGGTGTGAAACTTTTTGAGCTTGCCAGGATGTATGGGAAAGACAAGTCGACTATCGCTTCTATCCTGGTAAAGAAAGAACAAATCAAGGAAGCTGATGTTGTGAAAGGTGTTAATATGCTAACCAAAAAAAGAAAAGACTACAGACAATCGATCAGGTTGAGAAGTAGTTGCTGGTGTGGATCAAGGATAAAGAGATGGCAGGTGATAGTGTTTCAAAGACGATTATTTGTGAAAAAGCAAGGAAGTTGCATGCCGATTCAAAGATTAAGGAGATCTGCCCCAAATGGAATGATGTCCAAATGTTTGTGAAGTACCATCCTGAGCAAGCTAAAACAAGCCATCTTTGCAACAAGTTCAGTGACAGATCCATGTTCCATTTTAGGGAAATCTAAACGAGGCACCAAAAACAGAGGACTTTGAGCAGTTATTTTGTGAGACGGGTCCAGTGACTCTCAAGCTGGTCCTAGTGGCATTAAAACACAGAGAGGGGAAGTAACCCCAGAGAGGGCTTTAATACCTAAAGTCCTTATGGAGGGAGATTCCCCTTCCAAACACTAACCACAACTCCCTCTCTCCTCCTCCCTGTCTTCCAGATGCCATTACCAATATTCAATAATGGTAAGTAAAAATGTTATTTTATATGTTTATTTAAATTTATAAATACTGTTCAACTGCCTCCCAGCATATATAAGGGGGATTACCAATAGACCCCTGGCTGTCTTCAAGCAGGCACTGGACAAGCACCTAAAGTCGGTACCTGACCAGCTGGGCTGTGGCTCGTACATTGGATTGCGTGCAGCCAGCAGTAACAGCCTGGCTGATCAGACTCTGATCCACCAGGAGGCCTGGTCACAGACCAGGCCGTGGGGGCGTTGACCCCCGGAACTCTCTCCAAGTCTCTCCAGGTATATTAATCTCTTTAAAATGTATTTTTGGGGGGAATATTTTTGGGTTTCTGGAATGGATTAATTGTATTTTCATTATTTCTTATGAGAAATATTGCTTTGCTTTTCAAACTTTTCGAATTTAGAGCCAGCTCCTGGAATGATATTAACTCCGAAATTTGAGGTTCCACTATATTCTGAGCAGCTCTGCAAAAACACTGATTATGTATGAGTGAGGTGAAAGTGCTGAACGATAATGAAAGTATTTTCTTTTTGGGGATTTTCTTTCTTTTTGGATCACCCTGCCTCGGTGGGAGACGGCCAACTTGTTACAAAAAAAATGTACAGTAGGGCCCCACCTATACAGCAGGTTAGGTTCCATGGTACCGCCGCGAAGCGGAAATCGTCGTAAAGTGGAACACCCTTTTTTTCCACTTATAAATGCATATAAATACTAGAAAACAAGTTTACACTAACATACATTAATTTAGCAATAGAACTAGGCATTAAAAACAATAAAAAAGAAAAATACACATATAGTACACTCATTACGTACCTTAAAATATTTGTAGTCTTAATCTAGGGTGAGATGAGTAGTATTTATTGTAAGAAATCAAATGTGGTATGTATGGCAGCCAGCCAGGCTACCATACCAGGCCAACCCACCCACACAATATTCTATGACATTAAAGCGTTCCAAAGCGACAAAATGCATATACAGTTCACTCATTACTTACCTTATAATATTTGTAGTCTTAATGTAGGGTCAGAGGTGAGTAAACGAGATAAAACGAATAAATGAGAGAGAGAGAGAGAGATAATGAGTACATGAGAGAGGACAGGCTCGGAGTTATGTAAACAAACCAGGCGAAGGTAAGTTTTGTAAACAAATCAGGTGTACACGTCTGGGTTGTGCACAAGTTACATTGTGTACAAGTTGTCTCTACATTGATACGGTAGAATAAATAAAGAGGAACACTCCAATTCTCATGTAACACTAGTTTTAAAAGAAATGACAATGAGTGAAGGCAATAGAAATAAGTCGCTCTGACTTTTTGGGTTATCCTAGGCACTTTACACATATGCTGCTATGTATGATAATCTATGTAATCGTATTTGTGTATACCTGAATAAACTTACATACGAAAGGAACAATTTTCTATAGTTAACCCCAGTAACACATTTTCTCTTACATTGGATTAGAGAAAACGTTATTCTTGCTGTCACTCCTACAAGTTGTCTGGCTACTTCATTTCATATTTATGTTTATTTATTCTACTGTGGGGTGTATTTATCTTTATGTTATGTAACTTGTTCATTATATAATTTTGAATAACATATCATAGATGGATTAATGAAAACATGTATATTAATGTAATATACGACATTTAATGAGATTCGGTGATAATTATTATTATTATTATTATTATTATTATTATTATTATTATTATTATTAGTAGTAGTAGTAGTAGTAGTAGTAGTAGTAGTAGTAGTATTATCATTACTAATATGGTGTCTCGAGACATATGACACTCTTCTGATTTTATTATGTACCTGCACGCCAGCTGTGAAAATTTGTCTGGACTGCCTCCATGTGAGTTGTCTACCCTAGTAAGCTCTGTTGACAACAAGCCCTGAGGCTGGTACCTCAGCCTCACAAGTGGCTTACAGGACACATTTCCATAAATGACTGATGTTGCAAGAAATCTCTCTTGCATGCACAAATAAAGGACTAGCTTACTTGGTGTTGGAGAATATATCCCTGTCTTCAACCTCCCTCTGGACTTCCTCTCAGAACCACGTGCAACCGGGAACCTTAATTCCTGCAATATTCAGTCGGTATTAGTGACCTGCCTGCATCTCAGAAATTCCTGTTTCCAAGGGAGAGAGTTACCCCTAGTATAACTATGCAGGAAGTGACACTAGCTTCTAAGCTTAACAATGAAGAGACGCTGGTACATATTGGTCATTGGCCATTCAGCTGCACAAAGACCCACAGTTCAACTCGCAAATTCCCCCAGAAACTGGCCAGAATACTCGTTCACGGAGGGTTAACCCAGGATAACCCAAGAAAGTCAGTGCGTCATCGAGGACTCTCTTAAATCTTGTCCCCCAGGATGCGACCCCCCAGACTAACAAGGTACCTATTTGCTGCTAGGTGAACAGGACAGGTGTACGTGTCTGACCCGCCGGGAATCGAACCCGGGCCCTCCGTGTGTGAAGCGGGAGCTTTAGCCACCAGGCCACCGGGTCTCGTCTTTTTGTATGGGCCTGACGGAGGATGTCATCTATGGTACTTTGTGATGCCTCCATCAGATCTCCCCAGGGCCTAGTATGTGTAGGCACGTGGGGCGTAACCCTGATGTTCACGGCAGTGTGCCTCGTTCGGAGTTTCAACAAAGAAGGAGGCACTGTGGTCTCAAAACCCCGTGCCTCGTCGTTCAAACTTGGGCTGCCAGTTCTCCCTAGCTAACATAACCTAGGGTCTGCCTATATTACCCCTTATTACTACCTGTTTCTAAAAAATGTAGCTTTTTTGTTTACTGTCCGATTTCCTCCAGTTTTGGCGAACAAGACAAAGTGTTTTCACTCTTTCTTGAAAATATTTATCAAAAATATACCTCAAACAACAACTGAGAAAAGACTGAAAAAGGACTGATTTACTGAAAATGCCCTTGTGTAAAACTTTTTTCCTATATGGGACGACGTAAGGTTGTTTGGACACTTGGTGCCGAGAGAACAATGCTTATACGAATTTCTAGTGGGTTAGTTTCCTCTAAATATCTTATCTTTATTTCACAAAAAAAAATAAAGTTTGCCAGTTCTTGGAATGTTGCAAAATATCATCCCTTTACTCCCACATAAATCCCAAAATAATTGGAATATTTCCCAAAATATTCCACCAGAATATAGAGAAATCATTATTTTACAATTTCTGTGAATATTATTCCATTTAATTAAGCAATACAGGAAGAATATGTGACATTAGGTGAATAAGTTACTTCCGAGATATTGGCCGGGAGCGCCGGCCGGCCCCCCGTCTCAAAAAAAAAAAAAAAAAATAGCGAAAATCGTGTTTCTTTGGGTGTATTTCTTAGTAAACTGATGTTCTAGTGTAGTTATCCTCTTCAAAACACCGTTTTCTCTTACTCAACGACGACATGGAGAGGAGTAACTAATTTATATCGAAATATTCCCGATAATCTCTCGCCATATTATGGCCTATTTTATTCAGTCTAGAGTACATAACATGTTTGTATATTATTTATAGTGCTTATTATATCATATTAGATCAATTCTGATAGATAAATAAGCCGTAGAGTTTATATATAAGCTGATATAAGAGTAATAATGAAGTGATTTCTCCTGGCTCTCTGGAGCGGGAATACTGCCGAGTGTTCCTAGATGGTTCCTGATAAGCTCCGCCTACTGTTTTATGATGCCAAATAGTCAGTTATTATATTAAAAAGAATCATGGAAGAAAAAGCGATAAAAAAAACAAGGAAAACAATTCCAAAATAAAATTCCAAAATATATATGGGCTGTGAGCAGGCTCATACCCATATCACCGTCACCATACCTGATATAAATAACTATAATTTCTTGTAGAAATGTCGTAGAACATTCATTCTGGTACCATTGTGTTGCCAAAGAGTTAAGCTATTTTTCGGTATAAATAACTCAATTTCCATAATTTTTCGATTTTTTTTTTTGAGCGCGCGTGGAAAAATGGCTTAGGGCCTGTAGGGCAATTAATTGTAGCTCTTTTGTTTACCGTCCGATTTCCTCCAGTTTTGGTGCACACGACAAAGTGTTTTCACACCATGTAAAAAATATTTGTCAAAAATATATCTCAAACAACAACTGAGAAAAGACTGAAAAGGGACTGATATACAGAAAATGCCCTTTGGCAGGAAGGTAGTCCTACATGGGACGACGTAAGGTTGTTTGGACACTTGGTGACGAGAGAACAGTGCTAATACTAATTTTTTGCAAAGCCTTTTATCTAAATAACTTATCTTTATTTTACAAAAAAAACAAAGTTTGTTAGCTTTTGGAATGTTGAAAAAAATCTCCTCTTTACTCCCATATAAATCCCAAAGTATTTGGAATGTTCCCAAAATTCCCTCTGAATTAATTAGAGAAATCATTATTTTACCATTTCTGTGAATATTATTCCACTTAATTAAGTAATAAAGGCGTACCTTAGCGAAATAAGTGAATAAGTTACTTCCGAGATATTGGCCTGGAGCGCCGGCCGGCCCACCGTCTCGAAAAAAAAAAAATTCGCGAAAATCGCGTTTGTTTCTGTGTATTTCTTAGTAAACTGATGTTCTAGTGCAGTTATCCTCTTCAAAACACCGTTTTCTCTTACTCAAAGACCAAAGAATACGACATGGAGACATGGAGAGCTGTAACACATTTATATCGAAATATTCCCGATGGTCTATCGCCATATTATGGCTTATTTTATTTAGTCTAGAGTATATAACATGTTTGTATGTTATTTATAGTGTTTATTATATCATATTAGATCAATTCTGATAGATAAATAAGCCGTAGAGTTGATATATAAGCTGATATAGGCGTAATATTGAAGAGATTTCTCCTGGCTCCCTGGATCAGGAATACTGCCGAGTGTTCCCAGATGGTGTCTGATTGGCTGGCACTCTACGGATAAGCTCCGCCTACTCTTATATGATGCCAGATAGTCAGTTATTATATTAGAAAGAATAATGCAAGAAAAAGCGACAAAAAACAAGGAAAAAATTTCAAAAAATATACGGCTGTGAGCAGACGCGCTACCCATATCACCGTCACCTTACCTGATATAAATGGCTATAATTTCTTGTAGAAACGTCGTAGAACATTCATTCTGGTACCATTGTGTTGCCAAAGAGTTAAGCTATTTTACTGTATATATGACTCAATTGCCATAATTTTTCGATTTTTTTGTTGAGCGCGCGCGTAAAATTGCCCTACAGGCTTACAGCTTTTCATCTCATCCCCTGCATGCATCAGCTCTTGCGAATTCCTTGCATTGTTAATATCTCTAGTAAGGCTGATGCAGGCAGGGGATGAGATGAAAAGCTGTAAGCCTTCTCCCTGAAAGCTGGCTGCCTTGGATCAAAGTCTAGTGCAAGCTGGACTCCAAGGTATTGGTCCAGTGTGGGTAGATTGGTAAAGCACTGCATACCTTGTTCCAAGGTTCGTAGGTTCGAGTCTCCTTCATACATATATACATATATATATATACATATATATATATATATATATATATATATATATATATACATACATATATATACATATATATATATATATATTTTTTTCCGATTTTTTTCGATTTTTTTTTTAATTTCTTGTGCTCTCCTCCAATCAAGTTTTTGAGATTCCCCCTCCCACTTTCACCCTCATCCCAATTTTTTTCGAATTTTTTTTGAATTTCATTTTCTTATGATCTCCATCTCCTTGGATCAAGTTTTTCTCGATATCAATAATACAAAGACTCCACTTCCTCGGATCAAGTTTTTGAGGTTCCCCTTCCCACTTTCACCCCATCCCAAAATTCCTGCTCCATCTCCTCGGATCAACACCCTCCCCCACACCTCCCACCCATCCACTTCTACCCGAAATATTCCTGCTCTACTTCCTTGGATCAAGTTTTCTCGATATCAATAATACAAAGACTCCATCTCCTCGGATCAAGTTTTTTGGATTCCCCCCTCTGGGGGTAAGCATTCAAATGAACTCCTCCTATGGATCATGGTACTTTCTCTTACTACAGGTCTAAACAAGTGTTATGTCACGCCACCTGTGCTTACTCGGCGGTCAGTGACGTCATGTGATGACCTCAAACACACACAGGCTGAATCTTGTCGACCAAACATTAAAATACAGGATAACACTAATACACAATATTTTCATTTATTTATTATACAACCAATGCATTTCATATACGTTTCATATACATCCCCCCAAAAAACACAAATTCATTGAAAAAAAGATACAAATCATTGAGTAAAATCAACATAGAGTAATTATTTTTCACTTGAAGAAATTCTGTGCATTTTGTTCTGGATCATCTTTGTCGTTACCATCTCAGTATTACACATTTCATATACAACATAGGGAAAACATTACACATTTTCACTCTTAACCCAGGATAACCCAATTAATTCCACATTTTTTCGTTAATACCCACAACAATCCACAATTTCTTTACAAAATACAACACAAGTCTCGATATTTTTCTTGTTTTAACTATTTCATCAGAAAAAGTCTGGCGAATCTTATCTGACCGATCTCAGATAACATCTCAGGTCACTCCCCACGAAGTAACCTTCTCTCCTTACCCCTTCTCCCCACCCTCCCAAACCCTCACTCTCCCACCAACATCTCACAACACACAATTTTCACTCACACCCCAGAATTTTTCTCGTTTTAACTAATTTCATCAGAAAAAGTCATCACAACACTTACAACTTATAATAATTTTTTCGATAAATTCACTAGACACAATTTTGCATATTACGAAGTTAACACACACACACACACTTTTCTCAATATCTATTAAGAAATATTCATCGACAACCTTTATCTCACTACAGAACAACCCCAGATTACTTCAAACACTCTCATTAATCATTTGAATACTCACATAAACACCTTTGAACATTTCCAAGACAACATTTTGAATACTCCCAAATAAGATTTGACATCTCTAATTTATCTACACTTACACATTTCATTAAATTACATCTCATCCACCAAACTCATCCCGCATTCTCCGGATTTTTACAAGATTAGCACAAAAACTAGCTCATACACTTATGAGTCATTACCAACACACACACACACACAACACACTTTACTTTGAAGATCACCAAAAACACCATCAATTACCACTGAATACTCCAAAAACATCATTCGAACACCCCCAAATCACCACTGAATACTCCAAGAACACCTTCAAAAATACTCTTGAACATCATTTGAACACCATCAAAAACATCATCAAACTCCTTTGAATACTCTCAAATACACCACTGAATACTACTAAAAACACCACTGAATACTACTAAAACAGCACTGAATACAGTCAAAACACCACCAAAATCACCATAAACTAAGATCAACATTTACCTATGAATACTCCAAAAACATCATTTGAACACCTTCAAAAACACCTTTGAATAGTCTCAAACACCATTTGAGTACTCCCAAATACACCACTAAATACTACTAAAACACCACTGAATACAGTCAAAACACCACCAAAATCACAGACTAACACCCATTTTAACACGAATCCCCTCAAATCACTATAACCAAGACGATTACCAATTTCTATGAGTACACTCACCTCCAATTAAGATATAACATGAGCGCAAAAAAAAAAACATGAACACAAATCAAACACACACGAACACTTACAACAGAATCACCTCTTTTTCAGTATCTCTAGTTCGACAACAACGCCCACAACCCACAACACCCACATCCCACAGCACCCACATCACCCACAACCCACATCACCCACAACAACAACCCACAACTTATAACCACTTTCTCGGCATCAATAGTTCGACAACAACACCCACAGCCCACAACACCCACATCCCACAGCATCCACAACCCACATCACCCACAACCCACATCACCCAAAACAACAACCCACAACTTATAACCACTTTCTCGGCATCAATAGTTCGACAACACCCACAGCCCACAACACCAACAACCCACATCACCCCACAACCCACATCACTCACAACAACAACCCACTTATAACATCTTTTTTTTTGGTATCTCTAGTTCGACAACAATACCCATAACCCTCATCACTTACCAATTTATTCACAATTTTTCTTCTTTCGATACAATTTTTTCCCATTCTTTTTACTGAATCTTAAATGTAATACACATTCCTCCCTACATTACTAAAATTCTAATAAAATCCTCTCTATACCCATCTCCTCTTATCCACATAAATTGATATTATACTCACAACAACTAATCATCTCACTACCCAACTACTGCGGCATGTTTCTACACCCTCCAATCTTTTCCAGTGCATCATAACTTTTCACTTCTATAATTTCTTTTAAAATATTCACACATTACCTTTATTTTCAGTAAAATCCCCCCCATATTTCATTAAATTTCTAATACAACCCTCCCCTTACCCCTCTCCATCTCACCCACATTTCTTCACATCCACTCACCCATCTCCCAACACACCTCTTCAGAACACACAAAAATCACATTTCACATCAACAAATGCATCTCATCACCCATCTCAAATCCACTAAAATCACTGTATCCAAGATATTCACAAAATTCTATGACCACCTAACTCACACAGACAACTCACTTTACTTTGAACACCTTCAAAACACTCTCATACATCATCATTTGAGACTACCTTTTCTCAATATCTCTTAAGAAATATTCTCTCATCGACAACCTTTATCATCTCACTACAGAACAACCCCAAGATTACTTCGAACACTCTCATAAATCATTTGAATACTCACATAAACACCTTTGAACATTTCCAAACAACACTGAAGCACTTCCAAAATATCATTTTGAATACTCCCAAATAAGATTTGTCATCTCTAATTTATGTACACTTACATATTTCATTAAATTACAACTCATCCACCACACTACTCCCTCAGTCTCCAGACTTTACATCACAAAAACTAACACATACACTTATGACATGAGACATTTTACCAAAACTAACACAAACACACCCACACACACCCCACTTTACTTTGTACAACACCAAAAAACAACATCAATTACCTTTGATTACTCCAAAAACATCATTTGAACACATTCAAAAACATCAACAAACTCCTTTGAATACTCCCAAAACACCACTGAATACTACCAAAACAGCACCGAATACTGCCCAAACAGCACTAAAAATCACCAGAAACTAAGATGTACACCACCAACTAACACCCATTTTATAGAAATCCCCTCAAATCACTATAACCAAGACCATCCCACTCACCTCAGACTATTATATAACATGAGCACAAAAAAAAACATTCTCATAAATCATTTGAATACTCACAAAAAACACCTTTGAACATTTCCAAACAAAACCAAAACACTTACAACAGGATCACCACCAACTGAAAACATAACATGTACACACGCACACACACACACACACAAAAAAAAAACTAAGACATCCATCAACTATCATCAATGACCACTCACCTCAAAACACTAAGATCGCAGAAAACAATTATTTTTATGAACATTCACACAAAAAATCACAATCACCAACTCCCCTCACTACCACCAACACATACCAGCACAGATAGGGATATCTCCCATGTCATCACACTCCATCCTATGTTTACTTGGCGATCAGCGAGGTCACACCCAAACACCTTGTTTCAACCTGTTATATCTCCAATATCTAAGATCACCACAATCAAGACGTTTACCAAATTCTATAACCCCACCATTAAGATCACACATTTTTTTTGTACACATTCTCTTAAAACATCATCATAAAGAAGATCACTAAAACTATCTATACTTTTACTAAGATCACATTACATTTTGTCTTCTCTAACTCACCCACCAATTTACATTCTCATTCACACTTACACATTTCATTAACCAAATTTACATCTCATCCACCAAACTCCTCCCTCATTCTTAGACTTTACAACATTAGCACACAAAAAAACTAACTCATACACTTATGACATGAGACATTACCATAACTAACACAATGAGTAACTTTGAACCAACTCTGAGCAACACCAAAACACCACTGAACATCTTCAAAAAATACTCTGCACATCATTTGAACACCTTCAAAAACACCATCAAACACCTCCGAATACTCCAAAACACTACTGATTATTACCAAATCACCACTGAATACTACCAAAACACCGTCAAAATCACCAGAAACTAAGTTTAGCATCACCAGCTAACACCTATTTATAGAAATCCCCTCAAATCACTATAACCAAGAGCTCCCTCCCCATGAGCGAAAAAAAAAAAAAAACATGAACACTAACCTAATACACAAACAGTACATGATCACCATCAACTGAAAACATATCTTGTACACACATAAATCTAAGACAACCACCAACAACAAACACCCATTTTCACTTACCTCAAAAAACCACTAATATCACAGAAAACACTCATTTTTTATGAACATTCACACAAAAAATCATATTCGACAATATCTAAGTGCACTCACCTCACTATCACCAACACACGTTGTCACATCCCACAGGACTGGCGAGGTCACCTCCAGTGACGTCACACTCCCATCTGTGTTTACTTGGTGGTCAGTAACATCACACCCAACCCACCTTGTTTCAACCTGTTGTACCCACAATATCTAAGAACACTATAACCAAGACGATTGCCAGATTTTATGACCCCACCACTAAGATCACAGAAAACACACATTTTATAAACATTCACACAAAAATCACAATCAGCAATTCTCTACTCCTCGCTGGACTCTACCTTCCCACACTCGTCAGCACTATATTCACTATGTCTATGCTATTTCTATTCTAATTCTGGTAATAGCTTGCAGGAGTGAGTGACCAGTATCAAACAGTATGCAAGGCCAGAAGCCAGCCTTCAACCTGCCAACCACAAATAGGCGAATGAAACTTGCGCTGCAATGGTGCGGTGACAAGTTGCCAGCTGCTGATGACGATAAAGTTTATTACGATCAAACTGGTAAAAATCTCGAACTAAGATTAAAACAACATAAATATAGCATTAGAACTGGACAAGATTCCAATGCTCTATTTATTCATGTAAGAGATTTTAACCATCCAATTGATTTTCAAAAAGTTGAGAAAGTAGTATCAAGCAAGTCCATGGTCGACAGGAATACAATTGAATCTTGTTTCATAAAAAGCAGTTTTGACAATAATATGAATATTTCCTTTGGTTTATATAAATTAGATCCATTTATAATTAATAGAATTTGGGAAGAATTTAATAATACACTGGACAAATAATAATTTTTAAATTTTCTTGGGTAGAATAGTTTGTGGGTGAGTTGTGCAAAGGACCTATCCAAGTTGGGTCAGCGCGCGTCAGGTGTTTAAGCGTTGTGGGATCTGATAGTGAGGTGTTGGCCAGACCCCTTATATAGCTTCCTTGGATAATTTACTTTCATAGTTCCTTGATAATGTGAGTAGTCACGAAAGCGCTTGGAATTTCTCATATGATACTACTTTCTCAAAATCTTTCAGAGTGGTTGTTTTGCATATTCTGAAATCACCTGTTTAGTGTGATCTTATTGCATATATATATATATATATATATATATATATATATATATATATATGTGTGAGGATTGGGATGAGGGAGGATGTGGAATGAGACGATGGGAGGATGGGTGTGGTGAATGGGGGGAGTGAAAAAAGAGTAATGGATAGGGAAGAGGATATATTAACTAGATCAAAACATTAATTAACGAGTTATATAAAGTTGGTCAGAGTCTGCTTACTGATGCATCTAAGGCGACACCTTCCAAGTTGCTGCAACACGAACAAGAAAATATTGTCCATGTGTGTATGAGCACTTGTGTATATCTTCCTTGTACATGTTCAACAGATACAAGAACTACAGAACGTGAATGTTTTCTCATGCAGGCAAATTGTCGTGCTCTGTTGCCTTCCTGTTGCACAGACGTTAATGTGTGTTATCTTCTCTTTAATTATTTTATTTGTTAAAATAGCTTACATTATTATTATTATTTACACATAACGGAGAAGTGTTAAGATCATAGAGGTCTTACAACGCCTGATAAAATGGGATATAATTAGATATGTTTTGTTGAAGGAAAGAGTAGCTTCAGTTTCTTGGACCAAAAGCCCTTCAAGAGGTAATATTGTTTAGAGCTCTTGCTTCATAACACCTTTATTTTTAAAGGGGTGGACCAGTAAGCTAGCAGAAGGCTTCTGTCAGATGACCAAAAGTTCTTGTGGCGGGTCATTAATATGACTAAGACCAGAGTCAAGAAACAATTTCTCTGTTTCCTGACGAATCTTGCCTAACCTAACTCATTCTGGAAATATAAACACATATGTAGTATAATGTGATCCTTTATTGACAACGTTTCGCCCACACAGTGGGCTTTTTCAAGTCACAAACAGATCTACCTGGGGTGGAAGGTACGCGAGTATTTATAGTCAGGTTCAGAATGTTGAGGTCAGGTGGAGAATTCTGCATCTGATGTACCGAGTGGGGTTATAGGGTCTAAAATCTTGGGTAGCTTGGAAGGGAGATTGGATAAGTTTGTGAGCTACCCAAGATTTTAGACTCTATAACCCCACTCGGTACATCATCAGATGCAGCATTCTCCACCTGACCTCAACATTCTGAACCTGACTATAAATACTCGCGTACCTTCCACCCCAGGTAGATCTGTTTGTGACTTGAAAAAGCCCACTGTGTGGGCGAAGCGTTGTCAATAAAGTATCACATTATACTGCACGTGTGTTTATATTTCCATTGCGTCGGTATTTTATACCATTTATTTCCTAACTGATTCTAATATTATTTTAAGTTTGAAATAACGCTTAATGCTTCTGCATTTCTCTCTTCAGATGCCATTATCTGGCGCTAACACAAAGTGTTTTTTCTCTACAACATCGAGCTCCAACACTTTTTAAAAGTGTCTCAAAATATTTTATTAAAAAAATAAAGAATTTATTAGGAAACATTTACTGATTTGTGGAATATTTCTAAAATAAATTTTGTTATTGAGAAATACCTTAAAAAATAAAAAAGATTAAAATATGAAAGGGTATAAAATATATGCAGTCTTATACAGTATATGTGAATATATGGAATATGATTTACATAGGTAGTAGTTTGGTAGAAAGCAACCACCCAGGGAAGTACTACCGTCCTGCCAGGTGACTGTGGAACAGAAACTTGTAACTGTTTTACATGACAGTAGGATTGCTGGTCTTTTTTTCTGTCTTATAAACACGCTGGATAACAAGGGTATCTCGCTACTCCTACTTACACTTTGGTCACACTTCACAGACACGCACATGCAAATATATATACATACATCTAGGTTTTTCTCCTTTTTCTAAATAGCTCTTGCGCTTCTTTATTTCTTCTGTTGTCCATGGGGAAGTGGAAAAGAATCTTTCCTCCGTAAGCCATGCGTGTCGTATGAGGCGACTAAAATGCCGGGAGCAATGGGCTAGTAACCCCTTCTCCTGTACACATTTACTAAAAATCAGAAGAAAAACTTTATAAAACTGGGATGCTTAAATGTGCGTGGATGTAGTGCGGATGATAAGAAAGAGGTGATTGCTGATGTTATGAATGATAAGAAGTTGGATGTCCTGGCCCTAAGCGAAACGAAGCTGAAGGGGGTAGGTGAGTTTCAGTGGGGAGAAATAAATGGGATTAAGTCAGGAGTATCTGAGGGAGTTAGAGCTAAGGAAGGGGTAGCAATAATGTTGAAGGATCAGTTATGGAAAGAGAAGATAGAATATAAATGCGTAAATTCAAGGATTGTGTGGATTAAAATAAAAGTTGGATATGAAAAGTGGGTCATAATAAGTGTGTATGCACCTGGAGAAGAGAGGAGTGTAGAGGAGAGAGAGAGAGATTTTGGGAGATGTTAAGCGAATGTATAGGAACCTTTGAACCAAGTGAGAGAGTAATTGTGGTAGGGGACCTAAATGCTAAAGTAGGAGAAACATTTAGAGAGGGTGTGGTAGGTAAGTTTGGGGTTCCAGGTGTAAATGATAATGGAAGCCCCTTGATTGAACTTTGTATAGAAAAGGGTTTAGTTATAAGTAATATGTATTTTAAGAAAAAGAGGATAAATAAGTATGCAAGATATGATGTAGGGCATAATGACAGTAGTTTGTTGGACTATGTATTGGCAGATAAAAGACTGTTGAGTAGACTTCAGGATGTACATGCTTATAGAGGGGCCGCAGATATATCAGATCACTTTCTAGTTGTAGCTACACTGAGAGTAAAAGGTAATGGGATACAAGGAAAATAGAAGCAGCAAGTAAGAGGGAGGTGAAGGTGTAAAAACTAAAAGAGAAAGCAGTTATGGTAAGATATAAACTACTATTGGAGGATAGATTGCTAGTGAGAGTATAGGCAATGGGGTCGAAGATGTATGGGGTAGATTTAAGAATGTAGTATTAGAGTGTTCAGCAGAAGTTAGTGGTTACAGGAAAGTGGGTGCAGGAGGGAAGAAGAGCGATTGGTGGAATGATAATGTAAGGAGAGTACTAAGGGAGAAAAAGTTAGCATATGAGAGGTTTTTACAAAGTAGAAGTGATACAAGGAGGGAAGAGTATATGGAGAGAAAAAGAGAGGTTAAGAGAGTGGTGAAGCAATGTAAAAAGAGAGCAAATGAGAGAGTGGGTGAGATGTTATCAACAAATTTTGTTGAAAATAAGAAAAAGTTTTGGAGATTAATAAGTTGAGGGAGCCTAGGGAACAAATGGATTTGACATTTAAAAATAGGAGAGGAGAGTTATTAAATGGGGAGTTAGAGGTATCAGGAAGATGGAGGGAATATTTTGAGAAATTGTTAAATGTTGATGAAGATAGGGAAGCTATGATTTCGTGTATAGGGCAAGGAGGAATAACATTTTGTAGGAGTGAGAACGTTTCATTTGTAAGTGTGGGGGAAGTTAGTGAGGAAGTGAGTAGAATAAAAGGGGAAAAGGCAGCTGGGATTGATGGGATAAAGATAGAAATGTTAAAAGCAGGCGGGGATATAGTTTTGGAGTGGTTGGTGCTATTATTTAATAACTGTACGGAAGTGGCTAAGGTACCTATGGATTGGCAGAGAGCATGCATAGTTCTTCTGTATAAAGGCAAAGGGGACAAAAGAGAGAGTGCAAAAATTATAGGGGAATAAGTCTGTTGAGTATACCTGGTGAAGTGTATGGTAGAGTTATTATTGAAAGAATTAAGAGTAAGACGGAGAGTAAGATAACAGATGAACAAGGAGGCTTTAGAAAAGGTAGGAGATGTGTAGAGCAAGTGTTTACAGTGAAACATTTAGGTGAACAGTATTTAAATAAGGGTACAGAGGTTTTTATGGCATTTATGGATTTAGAAAAGGCTTGTGACAGGGTGGATAGGGGAGCAATGTGGCGGATGTTGCAGGTGTATGGTGTAGGAGGTAGGTTACTGAAATCAGTGAAGAGTTTTTACGAGGATAGTGAGGTTCAGGTTAGAGTATGTGTGATGTCACCGTGGTTGTTCAATATATTTCCAGATGGGCTTGTAAGAACATTGAATGCTAGGGTCTTGGCAAGAGGTGTGAAGTTAAAAGATAAAGAATCAAACACAAAGTGGGAGTTGTCACAGTTGCTCTTTGCTGATGACACTGTGCTTTTGGGAGATTCTGAAGAGAAATTGCAGAGGTTGGTGGATGAATTAAGTAGGGTATGTAATAAAAGAAGAAAATTATAAGTGAATATAGGAAAGAGTAAGGTTATGAGGATAACAAAAAGGTTAGGTGACGAAAGACTGGATATCAGATTGGAGGGAGAGAGTATGGAGGAGGTGAATGTATTCAGGTATTTAGGAGTAGACGTGTCAGCAGATGGGTCTATGAAGAATGAGGTGAATCACAGAACTGATGAGGGGAAAAGGGTGAGTGGTTCACTTAGGAGTCTGTGGAGACAAAGAACTTTGTCCATGGAAGCAAAAAGAGGAATGTATGAGAGTAAAGTTGTACCAACACTCTTGTATGGGTGTGAAGCATGGGTGATGAATGTTGCAACGAGGAGAGGGCTGGAGGCAGTGGAGATATCATGTCTGAGGGCAATGTGTGGTGTGAATATAATGCAGAGAGTTTGTAGTCCGGAAATTAAGAGAAGGTGTGGGATTACCAAAACTATTATCCAGAGGGCTGAGGACGGGTTGTTGAGGTGGTTCGGACATGTAGAGAGAATGGAACAAAGCAGAATGACTTCGAGAGTGTATAAATCTGTAGTGGAGGGAAGGCTGGGTTCGGCCTAGGAAAGGTTGGAGGAAGTGGGTAAAGGAGGTTTTTTGTGACAGGGGCTTGAACTTCCAGCAAGCGTGCATGAACGTATTTGATAGGAGTGAATGGAGACAAATGGTTTTAATACTTGATGTGCTGTTGGAGTGTGAGCAAAGTAACATTTATGAAGGGATTCAGGGAAACCGGCAGGCCGGACTTGAGTCCTGGAGATGGGAAGTACAGTGCCTGCACTCTGAAGGAGGGGTGTTAATGTTGCAGTTTTATAACTGTAGTGTAAACCACCCCTCTGGCAAGACAGTGATGGAGTGAATGATGGTGAAAGTTTTTCTTTTCCGGGCCACCCTGCCTTGGTGGGAATCGCTGTTGTGTTAATAAAAAAAATGATTTATACTATAAGAAAATAATATTCTGATAGAATTCCCTCTAGTGAAGCTATTTTCATGAAATAAAACTTCATATCAACACATATTACCTGGCAGAGCTCTCTTTAATGAGATCTCTCCCGTAAAGCACATTTAACGGGTGGTACAGCAAGATGATCTCGACGGGTCTATGTGGCAGGTCCAGGAAGCTTCTCCTAAGCGTGTAGATTAGGCAGGTCCAGAAAGCCCTCGGCGAGTCGATATGGTAGGTCCAGGATTCTCTCCTGCTCGTCAGGTCGATATGGTAGGTCCAGGAATCTCTCCTGCTCGACGGGTCCATATGGCAGGTCGAGCTAATAATCTGGTAAGACATGTCTGTAAAATCACCTCCGTTTATCCCAGTCTTAGTTAATGAGGCTCCAAAAACTTCTCAGTAACCGACCAAAAATGGAAAACGAATTGGAGCGCTGGAAGAGCAATTGAGTTCGTATGGGGAGGGAAAGCAGAGGTTGATGTGGAGGACAGGGCTGACGGAAAGGAAGGAAAGTGGGGCTGGGATGATCTGCTATTTCAGAAATTGAGAAAGGTTGTGGTAAATGAGGCCAAATAATACTTTTATAATAAAAAAGAATCATAAATATTAGAGGTATTTGTTTGGGAGAGGCAATATGGAAGCCGGTAAAGCTGCTGAACACACAGGAACTACGTTCACTTCTCAGGAGTGACTTATGGCTGCTCATCTGAGTTTGTATCTTTTTATCATCTTGGTTATTATCGGGTTGTTTTAAATGATATCTCGACAGTCTTTGGCCGTAACAGAAACATATTTTTGTGTCAGTATGTTAAGATATATTGCTGTTGTCCTGCTGTGGTCAAGGATGATCATGGAGTATTGTGGTCAAGGATGATCATGGAGTATTGTGGTCAAGGATGATCATGGAGTATTGTGGTCAAGGATGATCATGGAGTATTGTGGTCAAGGATGATCATGGAGTATTGAGGTCAAGGATGATCATGGAGTATTGTGGTCAAGGATGATCATGGAGTAATGTGGTCAAGGATGATCATGGAGTATTGTGGTCAAGGATGATCATGGAGTATTGTGGTCAAGGATGATCATGGAGTATTGTGGTCAAGGATGATCATGGAGTATTGTGGTCAAGGATGATCATGGAGCATTGTGGTCAAGGATGATCATGGAGTATTGTGGTCAAGGATGATCATGGAGTATTGTGGTCAAGGATGATCATGGAGTATTGTGGTCAAGGATGATCATGGAGTATTGTGGTCAAGGATGATCATGGAGTATTGTGGTCAAGGATGATCATGGAGTATTGTGGTCAAGGATGATCATGGAGTATTGTGGTCAAGAATGATCATGGAGTATTGTGGTCAAGGATGATCATGGAGTATTGTGGTCAAGGATGATCATGGAGTATTGTGGTCAAGGATGATCATGGAGTATTGTGGTCAAGAATGATCATGGAGTATTGAGTTTTGTTTCGTAGATGAAAAGTTCCGAGTTTTATTAAATATTCATAATATTAACTGGAAGTACTAACCAGGAAATTACTAAAAGCATTTTTACATATCAGTCATACCAGCTTGCAATGCTTTTAAAATTTAGTCTTTTCTAGCAATTGGAACAAATTTTCCGAATGTTTTTGTCACACATATTACAAATAAGTCAAATGTTTATGTGAAAAAATGTATATACGCTTTAAGTCTTCAGGAAAATGGCTGATGAGGACTGGTATTGCTAACATATGTAAATTCTGGATGTTTAGTGACGGGTGTTAAGTGGACACTAAACACATGATAGTGTAGTGTGAACTATCGTCAAACCCCAGATTTATTATCATTTTAGTATTAGTATTATTAATATCAGGGCATTATCATTATTTAGCTTTCATTATAAAATTATTCAGGTGCACATATATGATATTTACTGTTATAATAATGTCATGCTATGTTAGGTCACGTGATATGCAATTTTATATGTTAGATGATCATGTGAACCTGGTACGTGACACGGGAAGCCTTCATGGCTACCAGCCGAGTTCTCTGGCTCTTTTTCCGCTGCGTCTGCAAATTTTTAGGCCAGTTTGGCCTTCAACGTATCGTGTAAGGTTCGCTCTTCTCATGTATTTTCAAACATTTGATGAGAGAAAGTATCTTGACAATTGAATGATGCTAACTTTTGCTCATCCTGTCTTCTACGAGTATGTTTAATTTATTACTCATTCATCTGTTCTAATACTTGGCCAGTATGAGATTGAAGTGTGATTTACACACACATACACACACACACACACACACACACACACACACACACACACACACACACACACACACAAACACAAACACACACACACACACACACACACACACGCACACACACACATGCAAAGGTTTGCAACAAGACTAGTCCCAGAGCTACGGGGATTGTCCTATGAAGAAAGGTTGAGGGAAATCGGCCTGACGACAATGGAGGCCAGGAGGGTCAGGGGAGACATGATAACGACATATAAAATACTGCACGGAATAGACGAGGTGGACAAAGACGGGATGTTCCAGAGATGGGACACAGACACAAGAGGTCACAATTGGAAGTTGAAGACTCAGATGAATCAAAGGGATGTTAGGAAGTATTTCTTCAGTCATAGAGTAGTCAGGCCATGGAATAGCCTAGAAAGTGATGTGGTGGAGGCAGGAACGATACATAGTTTTAAGGCGAGGTATGATAGAGCTCATGGGGCAGGGAGAGAGAGGACCTAGTAGCAATCAGCGAAGAGGCGGGGCCAGGAGCTGTGACTCGACCCCTGCAACCACAAATAGGTGAGTACAAATAGGTGAGTACAGGACAACCCGGACTAAGGAGGAAGATCAAATACAGCCTCCCTCACAACCACCTACAGAAGCCTCCCAACCAGGACAACCAAATTGCAATCAAACATTCTAACACAAAACACACATGCCATATGCAATGCCCCCACCCACCTCATTACAAACACCACCCCCACAGCAACCATCCATAGTTCCTTATCAGGTCTCCCACTTTCCCAACCCCAGTGTATCCCCCAAACCACAGTTTTAGAAAAGAAGTTGAAGGTGTGGCATACAAATGCAGACCGAATAACAAATAAGTGTGAGAAGTGACATGAAAGAATCAAGGAGACATCCCCAGACATAATAGCACTCACAGAAACAAAACTCACCAGGATGATAACAGATGCAATCTTTCCACCTGGATATCAAATCCTTAGGAAAGAGGGAGGAGAAGAGGAGGTGGAGGAGTTGCACTGTTCACTAAAAACCGGTGGGGATTTGAGAAAATGGAAGGAATGGATGGCTTGGGCGAAAGGGACTACTTAGTAGGAACAATCCAGTCTGAGGGCCATAAGGTGGTAATTGTAGTAATGTACAACCCGCCACAGAACTGCAGGAGGCCAAGAGAAGAATACGACGAGAGCAACAGAGCAATGGTCGACACACTAGGCGAGGTGGCTAGAAGAGCTCACATGGGGGGAGCAAAGCTACTAGTTATGGGTTATTTCAATCACAAGGAGATTGACTGGGAAAAACTGGAGTCCCATGGGGGTCCCGACACATGGAGAGCTAAGATGATGGATGTGGTACTGGAAAACCTCATGCATCAACATGTTAGAGACACTACCAGAGAGAGAGGTGAGGATGATCCAGCAAGACTGGACCTTGTATTCACCTTGAGTAGTTCGGACATCAAGGATATCATGTATGAAAGGCCCCTAGGAGCTAGTGATCATGTGGTTCTGTGCTTCGACTACATAGTTGAGCTACAAGTAGAGAGAGTAGCAGGAACATGGTGGGAAAACCAAACTACAAAATCGGGGGACTACAAAGGCATGAGGAACTTCCTGCAAGACGTTCAATGGGAGAGAGAACTGGCAGGAAAACCAGTAAAAGAAATGATGGACTATGTGACAACAAAATGCAAGGAGGCAGAGGAGAGGTTCGTTCCCAAGGGAAACAGAAACAATGGGAAGACCAGAAAGAGTCCTTGGTTTACGCAAAGGTGTAGGGAGACAAAAACTAGGTGTACTATTCAAATTCAAATTAAAATTAAAATTCAAAGTTTATTCTCTATAAGGATTACAATGCTGAGTTTACAGAATTTGGTTATTGTGTGGTTTACATGTAGTAAAATAATGATTACAGAGTGTACCACTAGAACACCTAGCATGGCTAGGCATTTCGGGCAGACTTAGTTTAATTCTTAATTTTAAAATATTACAAATTATGAGGTAAGTTGGTATTATGGTTAAGTGACTAAATACTAGTTTGTGAGTTTAGCAATGTGAATGCTTTTGTTTTGGCACAGTACATAGTTTCAGTATTGGAGTATCACAGGATTCATTATTTTAAGATTGAGATTAATATTTCTGTTTATGGTCAAATAGGTGAGTGAGTGTAAGTGTGAACCACCAGGTGGTATTCGTGTAATTAGTTGACGGGGTGTATCAGGGAGATAAGATGTTTTCTAATGGTAGTTTTGAAGGTGATGAATGTGTCTGCAGTTCTAGAGTTCTCAGGTAGGGTGTTCCAGATTTTAGGGCCTTTGACATACATTGAGTTTTTGAAAGGTTTAGTCGGACGCGGGGAATGTCGTAGAGATGTTTGTGTCTGGTGTTATGCCTGTGGGTTCTGTCACAACTATCAAGAAAGCGTTTTAGGTCAAGGTTGATATTGGAGTTTAAGGTCCTGTAGATGTAGATTGCACAGTAGTAAGTGTGGATGTACTGAACAGGGAGTAAGTTTAGATCTGTGAAGAGTGGGGGGGGTGTGTTGCCAGGGATGGGATTTGGTGATTATTCTTACTGCAGCTTTTTGTTGGGTTATTATTTGCTTTAGGTGTGTTGCTGAAGTTGATTCCCAAGCACAAATAACATAGGTGAGGTATGGATAAATAAGTGAGTGGTATAGTGTGAGAAGGGCATTTTGCGGCACGTAGTATCGTATCTTGGAGAGGATCCCAACCGTTTTGGATACTTTTTTGGGTGCTGAAATTCAGGTTGTTGTCAAGGTATAGGCCTAGGAATTTGCCCTCATTATGTCTGGTAATTAGAGTGTTGTCGATCTTAATGTTAATTAGTGCATCTCCTGCTCTGCTGCTTGGCTGTCATCCAAGTCGATATTTTGATCAGCACCTCGTTAACAATGGTGTTGAGGGTGGCAAGATTAGGGTGAGAGATGACATAAGTCGTGTCGTCAGCAAAGAGAATGGGTTTCAGGTGTTGGGATACGTTTGGAAGATCATTGATGTATATGAGGAAGAGCAGGGGACCAAGGACACTTCCCTGCAGAACTCCAGTATCAAGTGGCCGTGTTGTTGATGCTGTGTCTTTAATGGTGACATACTGATACTTATTAGTAAGGTAAGATTTGAAATAAGCAAGCGCATGGCCTCTTATACCGTAATGGTCAAGTTTGTGGAGTAGGATGTCGTGGTCTACTGTGTCAAAAGCTTTTCTTAGGTCAATAAAAATTCCTAGTGGATATTCCTTATTTTCCAATGCTGTGTAAAGCAGATCTAGCATTTTTACAATTGCATCATTAGTGCTTTTATTTTTCCTGAATCCAAATTGGCAGGGGTTGAGTATGTTTTGTGCCGTTATAAATGAATATAGTCTCCTGTGCACGAGTTTTTCAAAGATTTTGGATAGCAATGGTAAGTTTGATACTGGCCTATAGTTGTTTAAGTCTGTAGGGTCACCACCTTTATGTATTGGTGTAACCCTTGCCATCTTGAGTAGTTTCGGGAAGGTGCTAGTTTCTAGTGACTTGTTAAAAAGTAATGAAATAGCATGCGAAAGGACATGGGCCGCTCGCTTGTACAGTAATGGTGGGACATGAGACAGATTCCCTGAGTTATTTTTAAGTGACTTTATAATTTCGGTGACTTCCGTGGGCTCAGTTGGTGCAAGATAAAAGGAATTTGGGAAATTCCCATCTAGGTAGTCCCCGGCATGGGCATTGGTATGTGGGATTTTATTGGCGAGATTAGATCCTATGGTTGAGAAGAAGTCGTTTATCTTGTTAGCTGTGTCAGTGGGATGTAGTGGTGTTTCATTAGGTTTAGTTAGGACAATATTCTTGGTTTTTTTTCAGTTTGTGGGTCCCTAGAATCTGAGAGAGTGTTTTCCAGGTCTTTTTTATATCTCCTCTAGTGTCTGTGAATCTACTGGAGTAGTATAGTTCTTTGGCTTTCTTAATTACTTTGGTGAGAACTGATGAATAGTGTTTAAGAATATCTTTGTGTATTAAGCCCTGTCTATATTGCTTTTCATATTGGTGTTTCTTGTCAATGGATTCCAGAATGGTGCTGGTTAGCCATGGGCAACCAAGCCGTTTGTTTGTGATCTGTTTCGTTTTTATAGGACAATGTTTGTTGTATAGTCTAAGTAATTTGTTAAGAAAAATATCTGTCCAGTCATCAATACCATTGGCCTTGGAGAATTCTGTAGGCCAGTCAACAGTCTCTAGGTCAGCTGTGAACTTCCTTATTGAGGCCTCATCATGGAGTCTAAATGAGACTTTGTTGTATCCAAGTGGTGGTTTACTAATGTTTGTCAAGAGGAAGGTAGGGTAGTGGTCTGTAGTGCTATCTGTGATTATCCCTGATTTAAGGGGGGCTAGTATATTGGTCCATATGTGGTCTGTTATGGTTGCACTCGTCTCAGTGAGCCTGGATGGTTTAGTTATTGTTGGTATGAGAAGTGTGTTGTTCATATTGTTGATGAAATCAGTTACAGGCTGATCATCTAGTAAGCCAAGGTTGATGTTGAAGTCTCCAGCTAAGAGAAGGTGGTGCTTATTCATTTGTCTGTTTGTTATTAGTGACTTTAATTTCTCACTGAAATTTGGGATGTTTCTGTGAGGTATCCGGTAAATGGCACCGATTGTTATAGATGTCTTAAGGTTTTTTACAGTAAAATTAGCAAAAATGCATTCCCCATATTCATCACTAAAGCAAGTGGTGCTAATACAAGATAACTGGTTAGAGTAATAGAGCATTGTTTAGGATAGTGCTGGCTTGTGATGCTGTGTAATAAAGGCAGTTACTTTCCAATAGGTTTTGATTGGGTGTCAGATTATGGAGGTTTATATCAGGGTCAACGTGATCAATCATCTTCTAGGTTTAAATTATGGTTATTTATATCCTGAGTTGTGTGTTGAGTTCTACTACTGATATCTGTAGTGGTAGGAACTTTGGACAAGTATATAGCTAGAGTATTTTGGTCATATAGAGCATAATCACTGCTACACATAATGAAGTTGATGTTGTCTATGTGTTGTGCTGGAATGAACTAAAGTACAACTAGGTATAAACTAGTAATATAAAAATACAAATTAAAAATAGAACAAGACTCTCACTTGAATTGCACTAAGGTCTAATATAATGACTTTTGTGGAGTCTATGTTTTGAGCTAGAATGAGCTATAGTACAACTAGGTTTAATCTAATAATATAAAAATACAAATTAAAAATAGCACCAGTCTCTCACTAGTAATTGCACAATGGTCTAATATAGTGAATTTGGTATTGACTATGTATTGAGCTAGAATGAGCTATAGTACAACTGAGTTTAATCTAATAATATAAAAAAGGCACAAGACTCTCAATTGTAATTGCACTAAGGTCTTATATAAGTTGTTTACAAGAATTAGAGTATAACTAGATTTAAATTGACAGGATAAAATATACAAGTTAAGGTAGCAAAAGAATAATAAAAAAAATGGTAAAAATAAAAATGGCAATGACTTGGTTATAATATGCTAGTAAGATGGTAGACAGGATGATATAAAAGTTGTAGTTGAAAATACTAGTTTAAAAAAGTATAGAATAAAAATGGTCAATAAAAGAAGTTTACATAAGTTTGATCAATATAGTTTAAAGCAAAATTGGGCAATAATAGGGATTTTAGAATAAAATTGGGCAACTGAGTATTTCTTAAAGTGAGGTAGAATTATTAAGGACAAGTTATGGTTAGTTTATACTAAAATAAAATAGAACAGTGATGCGGTAAGTTGTAAAAAAGGAGATAGATTCTGTAGATATTAAACACAATTAAGACTATGAGGTAGAATGGTCGTTGAATACAACAATGACAATCAAAAGTAGCTGGGGTATTAGAATTTTAGGGGGGCACAAATTTATGACAATATAACACTAACTGTGGACTGTGGGTATTATCTGCACTTTACTCTGATTCTGTTAGTCCAGCCTCACTTAGGAATGTTTTAAGGTCGTGTTCTGTAGAGATGAAGTATCTCTTCCCAGTGGGCTGTTTCCTAACTGCGATTTTTCCATCCCTCACAAAGCACTGGTGGATTTTTTGGGCATAGCGTAATTTTCTTAGCCGATAAAGAAGGTTTTGTCTTGTTTTGGTAAGGCATCATTGACGTAAACATCAGTTTTCATAGAAATAGATGTTTTTAGTAGGTTGTTTCTTTGTAGGCTAGTTTGGAATTTTAACAGCACTGTTTTTTACCTGCTTGGTAGCCCATCAGTTTGCAATCCTTTAGGTCATCACTACGTATGTTAAGGCGAAGGTGGTCCTTGATAAGCTGTAGGGTGGTCTCCATGCAGGTCTCTTGGGTGACTGTGGGTGGGAGATGTTTGCTGTTAACTACAACAGCGTCAGATAGCTGTTGTTGGTCATTATGGTCTTGGAAGTTGGTTATGACATTGGCAAATTGTTGGTCCACTCTTGATCTTTCCTCTATAATGTTGGTAGTAAGTAGGGTGACTTGGTCTTTTAGAGTGTTGATGGTGTCTAGGGACTGGGTGTGGGTGTTGCTTTGTTGTTCCAGAGTGTCTAGTTTATGTTCTAGAGCAGTGATCTTGTTGAGGTAATCTGCATTGCTAGCTTTTAGTTCTTGCATTTCTTGAGTTAGTTTGGTGATCGTTTGGTTCTGAATCGTAAGGAGTTTAGCTATTTCTGTGTCGGTGATCTTCTTGACATCAAATACTGGGAAGGAGTTATCTTGGACTGTGGCGGCGGCCATGTTTGTTGTTGTCTGTCGTGTGTTGTGGTGGTGCCGGTGGGTGATGAGGGTTGTGTCCTGGCTGCCAGTACCACAAGTTTTCCTCGTGTTATTACTGCTCTCACCTTTGATGTTAGGAGTCCTTAGCTGGTTACTGGATCTTCTTTTATTGCTCTGACCCTTGTCCATTGGCTGTGGCTTCGAGTGAATAGTAGGCGATGGGTGATGGGTGAAGACAAAGGACCCGGGAAAATAAAGAGATTAGCCGAAAAGCCAGAAACGAATATGCATAGATAAGAAGGGAGGCTCAGCGACAATACGAAAATGACATAGCATCGAAAGTCAAGTCTGACCTGGAGCTGTTGTATAGCCGTATCAGGAGGAAAACAACTGCCAAAGACCAGGTAATCAGACTGATGAAGGATGATGAGGAGTTCACAAGAAACGACCAAGAGGTATGTGAGGAGCTCAACACGAGATTTAAAGAAATATTTACAGTGGAAAACGGTAGGGCTCCAGGAAATCAAAACAGAGAGGTACACTAACAAGTGCTGGATGAGGTACACATAACCGAGGAAGAGGTGAAGAAGCTGCTATGTGAACATGACACCTCAAAGGCGGTGGGACCAGACAACATTTCTCCATGAGTCCTTAGAGAAGGAGCAGAGATGCTGTGTGTGCCACCAAGAAAGATCTTCAACACATCCATTCAAACTGGGCAACTCCCTGAGGTATGGAAGATGGCAAATGCAGTCCCAATTTTTAAAAAAGGAGACAGACATGAGGCATTAAACTACAGACCTTTATCACTAACGTGTATATTATGTAAAGTCATGGAGAAGATCATCATTCATAACATCAGCAATCATCTCTTTCTTATCATCCGTACTACACCCACGCACATTCAAGCATCCCAGTTTTTCACAAAGGAGAAAATATGATGCTCTGAATGAACTTTTTGATATCACAAAAGTAAATGGCCAATGGTTATCCTCTGAAGACAAACAGCTATACGAGCTTCAAGTGGAAAAAAAGGAGAATTGTGGTACTCTACAGGTCAAGTTGCAAATTTTAATAAAAAACTATTTATCCTTCAAAAAGGAGTGAAACTGCCTGCTAAATCAGGCTTCCGCATCAACATCTTAGGATGATGCATCGAGTAACAGTGGTACTGAATCTCAAGGCAGCGAGTATGAAGATGAAAATGTAAGTACTACTCCACCAACCAGAAAACACAACAAAAGTAAAGTTGCAACCAATTTGGTGACATCCACAAAAGTATCAACGAGTAAAGCCGCCAAGATATGCAAACAGTTCTCATTTGATGGCATTGACATTCCTACACCAAGTCAAGCAGCAATTTACAAGACAACATACAAAGAGGATGCTAAAGTGAAGGAGGAAATGATTGAAAAGTTAGAAATGGAAGAATAGTCTTTACATTTCGATGGAAAGCACATTGAGGAAAATGAGTATCAGGTGTTAGTATTTAAAAATGAAGGAACCGAAGCAATAGGCTTTATTAATTCTTTTTACTCATGTGCAAGTCTCAATCAAATCCAACCCCTCTCACTCATGTGTTTATCCAACCTAATATGTTTATCAAACGCTGTTTATATTCCCTATATTAATTCTTGCTTTCCATTCATACACCTCGACAGTGTGAGTGACTGTGTGTGAGTCTTACACACACAATCACAGTCTCACACACACAATCACAGTCTCACACACACAATCACAGTCTCACACACACAGTCACAGTCTCACACACACAGTCACAGTCTCACACACACAGTCACAGTCTCACACACACAGCCACAGTCTCACACACACAATCACAGTCTCACACACACAATCCCAGTCTCACACACACAATCACAGTCTCACACACACAATCACAGTCTCACACACACAATCACAGTCTCACACACACAATCACAGTCTCACACACACAATCACAGTCTCACACACACAATCACAGTCTCGCACACACAATCCCAGTCTCACACACACAATCACAGTCTCACACACACAATCACAGTCTCACACACACAATCACAGTCTCACACACACAATCACAGTCTCACACACACAATCACAGTCTCACACACACAATCACAGTCTCACACACACAATCACAGTCTCACACACACAATCCCAGTCTCACACACACAATCCCAATTTCACACACACAATCACAGTCTCACACACACAATCCCAGTTTCACACACACAATCACAGTCTCACACACACAATCACAGTCTCACACACACAATCACAGTCTCACACACACAATCACAGTCTCACACACACAATCACAGTCTCACACACACAATCACAGTCTCACACACACAATCACAGTCTCACACACACAATCACAGTCTCACACACACAATCACAGTCTCACACACACAATCACAGTCTCACACACACAATCACAGTCTCACACACACAATCACAGTCTCACACACACAATCACAGTCTCACACACACAATCACAGTCTCACACACACAATCACAGTCTCACACACACAATCACAGTCTCACACACACAATCACAGTCTCACACACACAATCACAGTCTCACACACACAATCACAGTCTCACACACACAATCACAGTCTCTCACACACACAATCCCAGTCTCACACACACAATCCCAATTTCACACACACAATCACAGTCTCACACACACAATCCCAGTTTCACACACACAATCACAGTCTCACACACACAATCACAGTCTCACACACACAATCACAGTCTCACACACACAATCACAGTCTCACACACACAATCACAGTCTCACACACACAATCACAGTCTCACACACACAATCACAGTCTCACACACACAATCACAGTCTCACACACACAATCACAGTCTCACACACACAATCACAGTCTCACACACACAATCACAGTCTCACACACACAATCACAGTCTCACACACACAATCACAGTCTCACACACACAATCACAGTCTCACACACACAATCACAGTCTCACACACACAATCACAGTCTCACACACACAATCACAGTCTCACACACACAATCACAGTCTCACACACACAATCCCAATCTCACACACACAATCACAGTCTCACACACACAATCACAGTCTCACACACACAATCACAGTCTCACACACACAGTCACAGTCTCACACACACAATCACAGTCTCACACACACAATCACAGTCTCACACACACAATCACAGTCTCACACACACAGTGGGACTTACGCTTGGGTAGTTTCAAATTTAGGTTGGATAAGTACAAACCGCAATAATGGATTCAAATTAAATAAGTTTAGATTTAGAGAGGATGTAGGAAAGTATTAGTTTAGTAATAGGGTAGTTGGATAAATACATGAGTGATTGGATAAATACATGAGTGATTGGATAAACACATGAGTGATTGGATAAATACATGAGTGACTGGATAAATACATGAGTGATTGGATAAATACATGAGTGATTGGATAAATACATGAGTGATTGGATAAATACATGAGTGATTGGATAAATACATGAGTGATTGGATAAATACATGAGTGATTGGATAAATACATGAGTGATTGGATAAATACATGAGTGATTGGATAAATACATGAGTGTTGAATAAATATACGAGTGAGAGGGGTTGGATTTGAGTGGGACTTGCACATGGGTAAATAGAATTATCAAAGCTTATTGCTTGGGTAGCAATGAAAATTGTTTTGGGCAAATATTTTGTTAGTGGGATGGATTGTGAAGGACCTGTCTAGTATGGGCCAACAGGCCTGTTGCAGTGTTCCTCATTTCTTATGTTCTTATGTATGTTCTTAAAACTGGATGCACTGCATTTGAAAGATGGCAAGACTGAAACTAATGTTTAAGGAATGGCAAAAGTTATTGATGAATACAACTCATGGAATGCAATAAAGATGATCATTGCTGATACAACAAAAGTTAATGCAGTGAAAAAAAAGTGGAGCTGTTGTCATATTGCAACGTTGCTGGATCGCTAGCGTACTCAGCTCACAAACTGAGGTCCGGGGTTCGAATCTCCTCCGGTACTGCTGGAAAAGATTAGGGACGTGTTGCCATAAGACATCTGCTGTCCCTGTCCCTGTTCACCATCAGTTTAAAATGGGTACCTGGGTGTTAGTGGACTGGTGTGGGTCGCATCCTGGGACAAAACTGGCCTAATTTGCCCGAAATGCTCAGTATAGCAGTATATAAGCCACGTCTACGGCCCTATGCTGTACATTCTACAAGACTGATGGACTGAACACATCGACTCCAGACTGAGGGACTGATTACCTCACACTCCTCCTCTCCTTACACCTGCTTTGTATTGGACTGATGAAGCCACTGTGTGGGGAAACGTTTCCTGAATAAAGATTCCCATATGTCGCATAAGTGTCTCAATCTTCAGCTTGTCGGTTTTTCAAACCATTCATCACAGCCATTCTAGCTGTTCTTGCATTCATTTTTATATCTACAGGACGGAAGACTTTGGAGAAGATATGTAGATTCATTTCATACACCTGGGCAGATTATTGGTTTATTGATCAGATGTACCATGGAAATGACTTCAAGAATTTGTCAGAAATATTGAAACCTTACAAAAAAAGCACTGAATTCTTTGAAAAATCACTGGAAGCAGGAGCCGTCCGCACTCAATATGTTGTTAGGTAAGACACATATGCAACAGTTAGGTATTTTATACCATTTTAATGTTCAAGCACTCAATATACCAAGAGGTAATCAGTGTGCTGAACGTGCAATCAAAGTTATGCACGAACTGTATGTTGTCTGCGGAAAAAAAAACAAACTTCAACTTTGTTTTATTATAAGCAATAAGTATTAATATATGTACAAAAATGGTAACAATTCTGATGTAAAGTAAAAGGACACAAGTGCAACTAATGTGACATTTATTGTGGCAACGTTTCGCTCTCCAGGAGCTTTATCAAGCCATTACAAACAATACATGGACACAGAGGGTATATAAAGGCTCAGAGTGAGGTGTAATACTAGTGAGGTAACATTTCGATGTTCACTAGTGGTAGTAGTAGTAGTAGTAACAAAAATAATACAATATGGAAGAGCGATTAATTCGTACATATTGTATTATTTTTGTCACTACCACTACTACTACCACTAGTGAACATCGAAATGTTACCTCACTAGTATTACATCTCACTCTGAGCCTTTATATACCCTCTGTGTCCATGTATTGTTTGTAATGGCTTGATAAAGCTCCTGGAGAGCGAAACGTTGCCACAATAAATGTCACATTAGTTGCACTTGTGTCCTTTTACTTTACATATTGTCGGTAATTCTACCAACTTTATTACAACAATTATGATGTAAAATATTTTATTTGTTATTAATATTACATGCAATATACATTCAAGTTACTTGTTTCCGTTTCTTGTTTTTTTCATTTAGGGGCGACAATTTACATAAAGATATTAAAATGAAAGTTCATTTCTTTGCTTTTTGGCAAAAGTTTATCTGATTAAGGTACAGGAAAATTACGCTGTAAAAATGTTATGACCCATATTTTTATATAGTCGGACTTGAGTCCTGGAAATGGGAAGTACAATGCCTGCACTTTAAAAGAGAGGTTTTGGATATTGGCAGTTTGGAGGGATATGTTGTGGATCTTTATAGGTATATGCTTCTAAACTGTTGTGTTCTGAGCACCTCTGCAAAAACAGTGATTATACATTAAAATGGTATAAAATACCGACAGGTTGTTAGGTAAGACACATGCAACAGTTAGGTATCTTTATTATGAAACGTTTCGCCTACACAGTAGGCTTCTTCAGTCAAGTACAGAAAAGTTGATAGAAGCAGAAGATACTTGAAGACGATGTAATCAGTCCATCACCCTTAAAGTTTTGAGGTGGTCAGTCCCTCAGTCTGGAGAAGAGCATATTGTTTCATACTATGGAACAATGCTCTTCTCCAGACTGAGGAACTGACCACCTCAAAACTTTAAGGGTGATGGACTGATTACATCGTCTTCAAGTATCTTCTGCTTCTATCAACTTTTCTGTACTTGACTGAAGAAGCCTACTGTGTAGGCGAAACGTTGCATAATAAAGATACCTAACTGTTGCATATGTGTCTTACCTAACAACAGTGATTATGTGTGAGTGTGGTGAAAGTGTTGATTGATGATGAAAGTATTTTCTTTTTGGGGGATTTTCTTTCTTTTTTGGGTCACCCTGCCTCGGTGGGAGACGGCCGACTTGTTAAAAAAAAGAAATATATATATATATATATATATATATATATATATATATATATATATATATATATATATATATATATATATATATATATATATATACATATCCAAGTCTGATGACCGTATATTACTTACACATTTAACCTGCTGTAAAAATTAGTTACATTTATTTTTGTAGTAATTTAGTTTAATATTCTGGTTCCTGGAGATATTTATAAGTATTACCAACTTTATTTGCTTTATGTGTAATTAAATTATTTGAATAACTTTTTGTAGTACGACCAACTTACAGGCCACGTCTGAGGGGGAACTAAGCACTGATCAATCCGACTGTTAATGTTGGCATCACAAATAAAGTTTTTTTTCTTTCAGCTCTGTCACTGGCTTTAGAACTCGAGGCATATACTTGGCTTACCATAAACATAGTTAAGTTAATGGCCTCATCTATGCAGATATTGAAGTGTATAAGTGGATGACGGGCATAAACAAGGGAGACATTAATAAAGTACTGAGGGTGTCGAACCAGGTAAGAACCAGGAATAATGGATTTAAGTTGGATAAATTTAGATTTAGAAAGGACATAGGTAAGTACTGGTTTTCTAACAGAGTTGTAGATGCGTGGAACAGTCTTCCCAGTGGGGTGATAGAGGCTAGGACCTTGGGTAGCTTTAAGAAGAGACTGGACAAATATATGAGTGGGAGGGGCTGGGTTTGATTGGTGTCAAGGGGTACGGGAGTTATTTCTTGAGTAGCTTTAGGTAGATGTCGTTTTGTGATGAATGGTTTGAAAAACCGACAAGTTGAAGATTGAGACACTTATGCAGCATATGGGAATCTTTATTCAGGAAACGTTTCGCCACACAGTGGCTTCATCAGTCCAATACAAAGAGAAAGGCGTAAGGAGAGGAGTAGTATGAGGTAATCAGTCCCTCAACCTGGAGTCGATGTGTTCAGTCCATCAATCTTGTAGAATGTACAGCATAGGGTCGTAGACGTGGCTTATATACTGTAGTGAGGTGAGGTGAAGCAGGCGGAGGCGGGGTCATAGTGGTACCATCCACTAGTCGAAGTAGGTCTTCGTTCACTACAGTATATAAGCCACGTCTACGGCCCTATGCTGTACATTCTACAAGATTGATGGACTGAACACATCGACTCCAGGTTGAGGGACTGATTACCTCATACTACTCCTCTCCTTACGCCTTTCTCTTTGTATTGGACTGATGAAGCCACTGTGTGGCGAAATGTTTCCTGAATAAAGATTCCCATATGCTGCATAAGTGTCTCAATCTTCAGATGTCGTTTTGATAAGGACCTGCCTCGTATGGGCCAGTAGGCCTTCTGCAGTGTTCCTACATTGTTATGTTATATTGTTATATTACAAAGCGTGTGAGACCAAGGTTTTACCAACAGATTACCTCTACATAGATGGAATGTTTTCCTGCCATGAGTTTGTCATGTTCTAGCAGTAAGTACGTCTGTAATACGTCTTTGGAATATATAAGATCTCTTTTTATATGGTGTAGTGAAGAGAAACATGTGTGGGCGGTCCAGCGTGTTCCTTCTTGGCTCACTTGATAAAGTAAATTCGAAATATGCTGTGTGCACACAAGACCATCTTGGGAAATTGACTTCACAAATCGAGTTTTGAATTTTGAAAATATGGTTCATTCTCGAAATACGTATGTATGCCTGTCTCTCATGCTGAGGAATGCGGATGTATGCCTGTCTCTCATGCTGAGAAATGCGGATGTATGCCTGTCTCTCAAGCTGAGGAATGCGGATGTATGCCTGTCTCTCATGCTGAGGAATGTGGATGTATGCCTGTCTCTCAAGCTGAGGAATGCGGATGTATGCCTGTCTCTCAAGCTGAGGAATGTGGATGTATGCCTGTCTCTCATACTGAGAAATGCGGATGTATGCCTGTCTCTCATGCTGAGGAATGTGGATGTATGCCTGTCTCTCATACTGAGAAATGCGGATGTATGCCTGTCTCTCATGCTGAGGAATGTGGATGTATGCCTGTCTCTCATGCTGAGAAATGCGGATGTATGCCTGTCTCTCATACTGAGAAATGCGGATGTATGCCTGTCTCTCATGCTGAGGAATGTGGATGTATGCCTGTCTCTCATGCTGAGAAATGCGGATGTATGCCTGTCTCTCATGCTGAGGAATGCGGATGTATGCCTGTCTCTCATACTGAGAAATATGTATGTATGTCTGTCTCTCAAGCTGAGGAATGCAGATGTATGCCTGTCTCTCATGCTGAGGAATGCGGATGTATGCCTGTCTCTCAAGCTGAGGAATGCGGATGTATGCCTGTCTCTCAAGCTGAGGAATGCGGATGTATGCCTGTCTCTCATACTGAGAAATATGTATGTATGTCTGTCTCTCAAGCTGAGGAATGCAGATGTATGCCTGTCTCTCATGCTGAGGAATGCGGATGTATGCCTGTCTCTCAAGCTGAGGAATGCGGATGTATGCCTGTCTCTCAAGCTGAGGAATGCGGATGTATGCCTGTCTCTCATGCTGAGGAATGCGGATGTATGCCTGTCTCTCATGCTGAGGAATGCGGATGTATGCCTGTCTCTCATGCTGAGGAATGCGGATGTATGCCTGTCTCTCATGCTGAGGAATGCGGATGTATGCCTGTCTCTCATGCTGAAGAATGCGGATGTATGCCTGTCTCTCATGCTGAGGAATGCGGATGTATGCCTGTCTCTCATGCTGAGGAATGCGGATGTATGCCTGTCTCTCATGCTGAGGAATGTGGATGTATGCCTGTCTCTCATGCTGAGGAATGCGGATGTATGCCTGTCCCTCATGCTGAGGAATGTGGATGTATGCCTGTCTCTCATGCTGAGGAATGCGGATGTATGCCTGTCTCTCAAGCTGAGGAATGCGGATGTATGCCTGTCTCTCATGCTGAGGAATGCGGATGTATGCCTGTCTCTCATGCTGAGGAATGCGGATGTATGCCTGTCTCTCAAGCTGAGGAATGCGGATGTATGCCTGTCTCTCATGCTGAGGAATGCGGATGTATGCCTGTCTCTCATGCTGAGGAATGCGGATGTATGCCTGTCTCTCATGCTGAGGAATGCGGATGTATGCCTGTCTCTCATGCTGAGGAATGCGGATGTATGCCTGTCTCTCAAGCTGAGGAATGTGGATGTATGCCTGTCTCTCAAGCTGAGGAATGTGGATGTATGCCTGTCTCTCGGATGTATGCCTGTCTCTCATGCTGAGGAATGCGGATGTATGCCTGTCTCTCTGCTGAGGAATGTGGATGTATGCCTGCTGAGGAATGCGGATGTATGCCTGTCTCTCATGCTGAGGAATGCGGATGTATGCCTGTCTCTCATGCTGAGGAATGCGGATGTATGCCTGTCTCTCTCATGCCTGTCTCTGCTGAGGAATGCGGATGTATGCCTGTCTCTCATGCTGAGGAATGCGGATGTATGCCTGTCTCTCAAGCTGAGGAATGCGGATGTATGCCTGTCTCTCATGCTGAGGAATGCGGATGTATGCCTCTCTCTCATGCTGAGGAATGCGGATGTATGCCTGTCTCTCAAGCTGAGGAATGCGGATGTATGCCTGTCTCTCAAGCTGAGGAATGCGGATGTATGCCTGTCTCTCAAGCTGAGGAATGCGGATGTATGCCTGTCTCTCATGCTGAGGAATGCGGATGTATGCCTGTCTCTCAAGCTGAGGAATGCGGATGTATGAATGTCTCTCAAGCTGAGGAATGCGGATGTATGCCTGTCTCTCTGCTGAGGAATCAAGCTGAGGAATGCGGATGTATGCCTGTCTCTCTTGCTGAGGAATGCGGATGTATGCCTGTCTCTCATGCTGAGGAATGCGGATGTATGCCTGTCTCTCATGCTGAGGAATGCGGATGTATGCCTGTCTCTCATGCTGAGGAATGCGGATGTATGCCTGTCTCTCAAGCTGAGGAATATTTGCTGACTATTTCTCTTATTTTTCTCTTGTCTCCGGCCATCCAATATTATTGTTTATAATAAATCTGTCTTTGTTTCTCTTGTTTACAAAATCGACGCGAAGGATTACTCAGCTCTGTAATAACTTCAGTCAGTATTACCAAGGCTGGCTCCTCCACAGTATTACCAAGGCTGGCTCCTCCACAGTATTACCAAGGCTGGCTCCTCCACAGTATTACCAAGGCTGGCTCCTCCACAGTATTACCAAGGCTGGCTCCTCCACAGTATTACCAAGGCTGGCTCCTCCACAGTATTACCAAGGCTGGCTCCTCCACAGTATTACCAAGGCTGGCTCCTCCACAGTATTACCAAGGCTGGCTCCTCCACAGTATTACCAAGGCTGGCTCCTCCACAGTATTACCAAGGCTGGCTCCTCCACAGTATTACCAAGACTGGCTCCTCCACAGTATTACCAAGGCTGGCTCCTCCACAGTATTACCAAGGCTGGCTCCTCCACAGTATTACCAAGGCTGGCTCCTCCACAGTATTACCAAGGCTGGCTCCTCCACAGTATTACAAAGGCTGGCTCCACCACAGTATTACCAAGGCTGGCTCCTCCACAGTATTACCAAGGCTGGCTCCTCCACAGTATTACCAAGGCTGGCTCCTCCACAGTATTACCAAGGCTGGCTCCTCCACAGTATTACCAAGGCTGGCTCCTCCACAGTATTACCAAGGCTGGCTCCTCCTCAGTATTACCAAGGCTGGCTCCTCCACAGTATTACCAAGGCTGGCTCCTCCACAGTATTACCAAGGCTGGCTCCTCCACAGTATTACCAAGGCTGGCTCCTCCACAGTATTACCAAGGCTGGCTCCTCCACAGTATTACCAAGGCTGGCTCCTCCACAGTATTACCAAGGCTGGCTCCACCACAGTATTACCAAGGCTGGCTCCTCCACAGTATTACCAAGGCTGGCTCCTCCACAGTATTACCAAGGCTGGCTCCTCCACAGTATTACCAAGGCTGGCTCCTCCTCAGGAAAATTAATGAATAGAAAAAGAACAAAAACTGACAAACATAAACACTTTATTATTTAGAAAATATAAAATATAAAACACTTAAATATGAAATATTAATCCTACCTTAAAGAAAATGAAAAATGAAAAATATAAATGATATAAAAAATCAATGCTAATATATATATATATATATATATATATATATATATATATATATATATATATATATATATATATATATATATATATATATATATATATATATATATATATATATATATATAAAACTTGGGTGTCTGGTGTTGGTGACACTGCGTGTTGTTGAAATCGTAGCCGTTGCTGATGATGTGTGGGGGCGGGGGAGTCGCAGGTGTTGGTGACAACCCACCGGCTCGTTCTTCACAGATTTTCTAGCCGTCAATAATCCGTCCAGATGACAGGAAAGCAGGTTTTTTTCTACTGCAATGATGAGGGGTTATATCCTGCTACTTGCATACACAACCAGGTAAGTGGATCAGAAATTGGGACGCCTCAGAACGTTAGTCCGTCTCCTTCAATTTCTACTCGTTGATTAGCAGGTGACTCTCTCTGTCCTGTCAAGAGTAGTATTGGGAGCTGTGAGTCGAGTGATTTACTGTTTGACCGGAGCCCCACACGTCACCTTTCAGTGGGAGGAAGAGGGAGGGGTAGGGATAGCGGGAGCTAGACTGACCCTACCTTAACAAGTAGCCGGCAATGAAACTATTGTTACTATATACTCCCTCGTTACTCCTATCTATTGAACTTTTCCCTCACAATCGACTATCACACATAATTGTCTTCAGTAAAGTTAAGTATATATATTATAATCTATACCCTAATCTGTTTCTGTTTAAACAATAATTATCATAAGTAATCCCTAATAACTTACCCAGATTGACTGCATTTGTAAATATGAATCACCTTGCTTTGGGATTTTTGCTACTGATAGTTTTATATCAATTTTTATTTAGAATTTAGTACCATGAATTATCAGTAATGTTGTTGTCGTTGAACTAATTTCTCGTTCACTCTTTCATTTTTT
>NC_091356.1:15589722-15714722 GCF_038502225.1 Cherax quadricarinatus | reverse complement strand
TGGATTTGGAAAAGGCGTATGACAGGGTGGATAGGGGGGCAATGTGGCAGATGTTGCAAGTGTATGGTGTAGGAGGTAGGTTACTGAAAGCAGTGAAGAGTTTTTACGAGGATAGTGAGGCTCAAGTAAGAGTATGTAGGAAAGAGAGAAATTATTTCCCAGTAAAAGTAGGCCTTAGACAAGGATGTGTGATGTCACCGTGGTTGTTTAATATATTTATAGATGGGGTTGTAAGAGAAGTAAATGCGAGGGTCTTGGCAAGAGGCGTGGAGTTAAAAGATAAAGAATCACACATAAAGTGGGAGTTGTTACAGTTGCTCTTTGCTGATGACACTGTGCTCTTGAGAGATTCTGAAGAGAAGTTGCAGAGATTGGTGGATGAATTTGGTAGGGTGTGCAAAAGAAGAAAATTAAAAGTGAATACAGGAAAGAGTAAGGTTATGAGGATAACAAAAAGATTAGGTGACGAAAGATTGGATATCAGATTGGAGGAAGAGAGTATAGAGGAGGTGAATGTATTCAGATATTTGGGAGTGGATGTGTCAGCGGATTGGTCTATGAAAGATGAGGTGAATCATAGAATTGATGAGGGGAAAAGGGTGAGTGGTGCACTTAGGAGTCTGTGGAGACAAAGAACTTTGTCCTTGGAGGCAAAGAGGGGAATGTATGAGAGTATAGTTTTACCAACGATCTTATATGGGTGTGAAGCATGGGTGATGAATGTTGCAGCGAGGAGAAGGCTGGAGGCAGTGGAGATGTCATGTCTGAGGGCAATGTGTGGTGTGAATATAATGCAGAGAACTCGTAGTTTGGAAGTTAGGAGGAGGTGTGGGATTGCCAAAACTGTTGTCCAGAGGGCTGATTAAGGGTTGTGGAGGTGGTTCGGACATGTAGAGAGAATGGAGCGAAACAGAGTGACTTCAAGAGTGTATTAGTCTGTAGTGGAAGGAAGGCGGGGTGGGGGTCGGCCTAGGAAAGGTTGGAGGGAGGGGGTAAAGGAGGTTTAGTGTGCGAGGGGCTTGGACTTCCAGCAGGCATGCGTGAGCGTGTTTGATAGGAGTGGATGGAGACAAATGGTTTTTAATACTTGACGTGCTGTTGGAGTGTAGGCAAAGTAACATTTATGAAGGGGTTCAGGGAAACCGGCAGGCCGGACTTGAGTCCTGGAGATGGGAAGTACAGTGCCTGCACTCTGAAGGAGGGGTGTTAATGTTGCAGTTTAAAAACTGTAGTGTAAAGCATCCTTCTGGCAAGACAGTGATGGAGCGAATGATGGTGAAAGTTTTTCTTTTTCGGGCCACCCTGCCTTGGTGGGAATCGGCCATTGTGATAATATAAAATAATATAATAAAAATATATATATATATATATATATATATATATATATATATATATATATATATATATATATATATATATATATATATATATATATATATATATATATATATATATATATATATATATATATATATATATACGCATCATTGAGATAGGTTTATTACTCTCGAAGTATGTTCAGCGAGATCAATATACCTCTCGGTGTATATACTGATTTAAGAATAGGTACAAAAGAGCCTACGAGGCAAGAAGGTAGTGAACTCGGTAATGGTTAGTTAAAAGGCTGGACTCGGAGCTGTCATTCCACCCCTACAACCACAAATTCTCATGCACAGATGGGTAAGCTTTTTTCACTGCATGTACACTGAAAAATACAAAGGTCTCAGTGTAGAAAACTGAGTGATAGACTCTTACAGGTGTATATATAATAAGTTACATGTGTGTTGATCCCCTAGTGTAGTACTCGCGCAGATGTGAGGGTGGGATGAGTGAGGGCCGGGACTGTTAGGTTGGGTGGTGTGAGGGTGGGGACTCTTTGAGTGGGGAGTGTGAAGGTGGGGAGTGTTAGGGTGGGGAGTGTTAGGGTGGGGAGTGTTAGGGTGGGGAGAGTGAGGGTGGGGAGTGTGAGGGTGGGGAGTGTGAGGGTGGGGAGTGTGAGGGTGGGGAGTGTGAGGGTGGGGAGTGTGGGGGGGGGGAGAGTGAGGATGGGGAGTGTGAGGGTGGGGAGAGTGAGGGTGGGGAGTGGGGAGAGTGAGGGTGGGGAGTGTGAGGGTGGGGAGAGTGAGGGTGGGGAGTGTGAGGGTGGGGAGAGTGAGGGTGGGGAGTGTGAGGGTGGGGAGTGTGAGGGTGGGGAGAGTGAGGGTGGGGAGTGTGAGGGTGGGGGAGAGTGAGGGTGGGGAGAGTGAGTGAAGGTGGGGAGTGTGAGGGTGGGGAGAGTGAGGGTGGGGAGAGTGAGGGTGGGGAGTGTGAGGGTGGGGAGTGTGAGGGTGGGGAGAGTGAGGATGGGGAGTGTGAGGGTGGGGAGAGTGAGGATGGGGAGTGTGAGGGGTAAGTGTGGGCTGGCCGCATCCCAGTCAGTGTAAGGGAAAGTCTGTTCCAGATCACAGCTGTGCGCGATACTGTCCTCAGCTACTGTGCGCGATACTGTCCTCAGCTACTGTGCGCGATACTATTGTCAGTTCCTCCGCTAATATAACTTTTAGTTCTTTCCTTTGTCTCGGTGAGGGAGTGAGAGGCCGTAGATCAGTAGTCTAATGATGTTCTCCTTCGTTATTAGTTGAAAAAAACTTTTTCGAAAGGTCTACCAACTTTTCCCTCAGTTTTCACGCTTAATGCAAGTGTTATAATTTAGAATGTTTATAAGAGCTGTACACATTTTAAATATATTGATTTTCTAATGAAATTTGGATAATTATGAAACTCCCGTATAAGATTATTATCAAGTGACAATGTTGATATATTATTGATTTTTCAATGGGGAAAATTAATGTGAAAAATTTTAGAAATGCATCAATGTACTGTACTTTGACTGAGAATATTTCCTAGGGTAAGTGAAATTATTAAGATGAACCTCTCTGACACATATGGTTATGAGCCGAACTGCACCTTGGCTGACCTAACAGCTTATGAACTTGATGAATGGGACTGGTATTCTTTACAAAACATAACTCTAGAAGAGGAAGCCAACTTCATGAACTGTACCTACTTACACCACATCGTCAACATTAACTGTTCCCACGAAGACTACTTATGTTGGTGCGCCAAGGACGTGTACACTCACTATTGTTCTGGTACTCCTGAATACTACTCCTACATTTACCGTATTATCGGTACGTTATTTCAAGGTATTATCTTCGTTATCGGAGTCATCGGCAACGTTATGGTGGTCATCGTTGTTGCCAAAAATAAAAATATGGCTACACCTACTAACTGCTACTTAGTGAGCTTGGCCATCGCGGACTGTGCCGTCCTCATAGCCGCGGTCCCGCAAGAAATTGTCAGCTATTATCTTATCGGCAACCACTGGATCTGGGGCCACGTCGGCTGTGCTATCATGATATTCCTTCAAAATTTAGGCATTAACGCGAGTTCCCTGAGCTTAACAGCTTTTACAGTCGAGCGCTACATCGCCATATGTCACCCAATGAAAGCGCAAACAGTGTGTACAGTAGAGAGAGCCAAGAAGATTACATTGTTAGTGTGGGTATTTGCAGTATGTTACTGCTCACCCTGGCTTTATCTGACCACTGTCATCCCGCTGACCTACGCTGTTGACTATCCCACACAAGAATGTACCTTCAAGCTCTCCAGGGACCAGTATTTCCTCTACTATTTCTTAGACATTATAGTATTTTATGTGGTTCCTCTGCTGCTGTCTTGCGTACTCTATTCCCTCATAGCCCGGATACTCTTCACTTCACAGCTACCCAAGAACCCAACAGTCAATGGTCATCACAACAAGAAAAGGGTCAACTCTCCTCGTGTTCAGGTAGAATAAATAATGCAACTCTACTTAATGGTAAACTCTTATAATTAAATATTATTGTTAATGAACGTTCTCTCAATCTAAACGATTTAACTGTTTTAACAAATCATATTGTATTCTGAATGTATTCTAAATGTATTCTAAATAATATAAGGCGAAACAAACGAGAAAAAGAAGATATTGATTGAGTACTTAAGTATATATCTTAATATCTTTCACTGGATTACATTATATACGCAACTCAAGATGAGCACAACTCAAGACGAGCACAACTCAAGACGAACACAACTCAAGACGAACACAACTCAAGACGAACACAACTCAAGACGAACACAACTCAAGACGAACACAACTCAAGACGAAAACAACTCAAGACGAAAACAACTCAAGACGAACACAACTCAAGACGAAAACAACTCAAGACGAAAACAACTCAAGACGAACACAACTCAAGACGAACACAACTCAAGACGAACACAACTCAAGACGAAAACAACTCAAGACGACCACAACTCAAGACGAACACAACTCAAGACGACCACAACTCAAGACGAACACAACTCAAGACGAACACAACTCAAGACGAACACAACTCAAGACGAAAACAACTCAAGACGACCACAACTCAAGACGACCACAACTCAAGACGACCACAACTCAAGACGAACACAGCTCAAGACGACCACAACTCAAGACGACCACAACTCAAGACGAACACAACTCAAGACGAACACAACTCAAGACGACCACAACTCAAGACGACCACAACTCAAGACGACCACAACTCAAGTCGAACACAACTCAAGACGAACACAACTCAAGACGACCACAACTCAAGACGAACACAACTCAAGACGAACACAACTCAAGACGACCACAACTCAAGTCGAACACAACTCAAGACGAACACAACTCAAGACGAACACAACTCAAGACGAACACAACTCAAGACGAACACAACTCAAGACGAACACAACTCAAGACGACCACAACTCAAGACGAACACAACTCAAGACGAACACAACTCAAGACGACCACAACTCAAGACGAACACAACTCAAGACGAACACAACTCAAGACGAACACAACTCAAGACGAACGCAACTCAAGACGAACGCAACTCAAGACGAACTCAAATTTTACAACAAATGTAATATAACTCGGGTGTGTATATAGTTGACAACAAGGTTATACATAAAATTCTTGGACGCAGTATTTTACGCAACAATCATCTAAATATAAACTGCTTCATAATTTTCTACAAAAGCCCAAAAGTTTCTTGCTTACTCAAGAAAGTAAGAGACGCATCAAACCACTATAAATAATAATTATTATTAATTGTTGATAAATTAGACACGTGTATCCCAGGAAATGTTTGGCCACACAGTGGCTTCGTCAGTTCTAAACAGAGAATAATGGTGACGATCAGGAGTTTGAGGAAATCAGACTGATGGACTGATTACATCGATTCCAGGCTGAGGGACTGATTGCCGCAAACTCCTTCTGCTCTTCAAGATTCTCCTTTGTATGGACTGATGAAGCCCCTGTGTGGCGAAACGTTTCCTCAATAAAGACACCCAAGTGTTGTACATGTGTCTAATTGTTCAACTTGTCGGTTCTCTGAATCATTCACCTACATGATTATTTGTCAGGGGGTACACTGGAGGTTATACATTGTGTCAGGGGGTACACTGGAGGTTATACATTGTGTCAGGGGGTACACTGGAGGTTATACATTGTGTCAGGGGGTACACTGGAGGTTATACATTGTGTCAGGGGGTACACTGGAGGTTATACATTGTGTCAGGGGGTACACTGGAGGTCATACATTGTGTCAGGGGTACACTGGAGGTCATACATTGTGTCAGGCAGTACACTGGAGGTCATACATTGTGTCAGGCGGTACACTGGAGGTCATACATTGTGTCAGGCGGTACACTGGAGGTCATACATTGTGTCAGGCAGTACACTGGAGGTTATACATTGTGTCAGGCGGTACACTGGAGGTTATACATTGTGTCAGGCGGTACACTGGAGGTATTACAATGTGTTAGGCGGTACACTGGAGGTATTACAATGTGTCAGGCGGTACACTGGAGGTTATACATTGTGTGTGGCGGTACACTGGAGGTCATACATTGTGTCAGGCAGTACACTGGAGGTCATACATTGTGTCAGGGGTACACTGGAGGTCATACATTGTGTCAGGCGGTACACTGGAGGTTATACATTGTGTCAGGCGGTACACTGGAGGTATTACAATGTGTTAGGCGGTACACTGGAGGTATTACAATGTGTCAGGCGGTACACTGGAGGTTATACATTGTGTGTGGCGGTACACTGGAGGTCATACATTGTGTCAGGCTGTACACTGGAGGTTATACATTGTGTCAGGCGGTACACTGGAGGTCATACATTGTGTCAGGCTGTACACTGGAGGTTATACATTGTGTCAGGCGGTACACTGGAGGTTATACATTGTGTCAGGCGGTACACTGGAGGTATTACAATGTGTTAGGCGGTACACTGGAGGTTATACATTGTGTCAGGCGGTACACTGGAGGTTATACATTGTGTGAGGCGGTACACTGGAGGTCATACATTGTGTCAGGCGGTACACTGGAGGTTATACATTGTGTCAGGCGGTACACTGGAGGTCATACATTGTGTCAGGCGGTACACTGGAGGTTATACATTGTGTCAGGCGGTACACTGGAGGTCATACATTGTGTCAGGCTGTACACTGGAGGTTATACATTTTGTCAGGCGGTACACTGGAGGTCATATATTGTGTCAGGCGGTACACTTGAGGTCATACATTGTATCAGGCGGCACACTGGAGGTTATACATTGTGTCAGGCGGTACACTGGAGGTATTACATTGTGTTAGGGGGTAGATTGGAGGTTATACATTGTGTTAGGCGGTACACTGGAGGTTATACAATGTGTTAGGCGGTACACTGGAGGTTATACATTGTGTCAGGCGGCACACTGGAGGTTATATATTGTTTTAGGCAATACACTGGAGGTCATGCATTGTGTCAGGCGGTACACTGGAGGTTATATTTTGTCAGGCGGTACACTGGAGGTCATACACTGTGTCAGGCGGCACATTGGATGTTATACATTGCGTCAGGCGGTACACTGGAGGTCATACATTGTGTCAGGCTGTACACTGGAGGTTATACATTTTGTCAGGCGGTACACTGGAGGTCATATATTGTGTCAGGCGGTACACTTGAGGTCATACATTGTATCAGGCGGCACACTGGAGGTTATACATTGTGTCAGGCGGTACACTGGAGGTATTACAATGTGTTAGGCGGTACACTGGAGGTTATACATTGTGTTAGGCGGTACACTGGAGGTTATACAATGTGTTAGGCGGTACACTGGAGGTTATACACTGTGTCAGGCCGCACACTGGAGGTTATACAATGTTTTAGGCAGTACACTGGAGGTCATGCATTGTGTCAGGCGGTACACTGGAGGTTATATTTTGTCAGGCGGTACACTGGAGGTCATATACTGTGTCAGGCGGCACACCTGGAGGTCATACACTGTGTCAGGCGGCACATTGGATGTTATACATTGTGTCAGGCGGTACACTGGAGGTCATACATTGTGTCAGGCGGCGCACTGGAGGTCATACATTGTGTAAGGCGATTCACTGGAGGACATACATTGTGTCAGGCTGTACACTGGAGGTCATTCATTTCTGTGTATCCTAACTACGAATTTCTTGGTGTTCAACCACAAAATATATGATTGAAAATCACACTATACTGGCTGCAACAATCACACTATACTGGCTGCAACAATCACACTATACTGGCAGCAACAATCACACTATACTGGCTGCAACAATCACACTATACTGGCTGCAACAATCACACTATACTGGCTGCAACAATCCCACTATACTTGCTGCAACAATCACACTATACTGGCTGCAACAATTACACTATACTGGCTGCAACAATCACACTATACTGTCTGCAACAATCACACTATACTAGCTGCAATAATCACACTATACTGGCTGCAACAATCACACTATACTGGCTGCAACAATCACACTATACTGGCTGCAACAATCACACTATACTGGCTGCAGCAATCACACTATACTGGCTGCAGCAATCACACTATACTGGCTGCAACAATCACACTATACTGGCTGCAACAATCACAACTCTTGCTGCAACAATCACACTAGTCTGGCTGCAACAGTTACACTATACTGGCTGCAACAATCACACTACACTGGCTGCAACAATCAGACTATACTGGCTGCAACAATTACACTATACTGGCTGCAACAATCACAATGTTGTGGCTGCAATACTCACACTATTCTGGCTGAAACAATCACACAACCCTGGCTGCAACAATCACACTACCTTGGCTGCAAGAATCACACTGCTCTGGCTGCAATACTCACACTATACTGGCTGCAACAATCACACTACCATGGCTGCAACAATCACACTACATAGCTGCAACAATCACACTATACTGGCTGCAACAATCACACTATACTGGCTGCAACAATCACACTGCCGTGGCTTCAATACTCAAACTATACTGGCTGCAACGATCACACTACTTTGGCTGCAACAATCACACTACTCTGACTGCAACAGTCACACTACCCTGGCTGCAACAATCACACTACCATGGCTGCAACAATCACAATACCATGGCAGCAACAGTCACACTACCATGGCTGCAACAATCACACTACCATGGCAGCAACAATCACTCTATACTGGCTGCAACAATCACACCATACTGGCTGCAGCAATCACAGTATACTGGTTGCAACAATCACACTGTCGTGGCTGCAATACTCACACTATACTGGCTGCAACGATCACACTACTTTGGCTGCAACAATCACACTACTCTGACTGCAACAATCACACTACCCTGGCTGCAACAGTCACACTAATTTGGCTGCAACAATCACACTATACTGGCTGAAACAGTCACACTACTCTGGTTGCAACAATCACACTATACGTGCTGCAACAATCACACTATACTGGCTGCAAGAATCACACTACCCTGGCTGCAACAATCACACTAATTTGGCTGCAACAATCACACTATATGGCTGAAACAGTCACACTACTCTGGTTGCAACAATCACACTATACTTGCTGCAGCAATCACACTACTTTGTCTGCAACAATCACACTACTCTGGCTGCAACAATCACACTATACTGGCTGAAACAGTCACACTACTCTGGTTGCAACAATCACACTATACTGGCTGAAACAGTCACACTACTCTGGTTGCAACAATCACACTATACTTGCTGCAGCAATCACACTACTTTGTCTGCAACAATCACACTACTCTGGCTGCAACAATCACACTATACTGGCTGAAACAGTCACACTACTCTGGTTGCAACAATCACACTATACTGGCTGAAACAGTCACACTACTCTGGTTGCAACAATCACACTATACTGGCTGCAAGAATCACACTACCCTGGCTGCAACAGTCACACTAATTTGGTTGCAACAATCACACTATACTGGCTGAAACAGTCACACTACTCTGGTTGCAACAATCACACTATACTTGCTGCAGCAATCACACTACTTTGTCTGCAACAATCACACTACTCTGGCTGCAACAATCACACTACCCTGGCTTCAACAATCACACTACACTGGCTGCAACAATCACACTACCATGGCTGCAAGAGTCACACTACCCTGGCTGCAATGGTTCATGACGGGCCCAGACATCGTCTGTGGTTCAGGACGCACCCAGACATCGTCAGTGGTTCAGGACGCACCCAGACATCGTCTGTGGTTCAGGACGGACCCAGACATCGTCAGTGGTTCAGGACGCACCCAGACATCGTCAGTGGTTCAGGACGGACCCAGACATCGTCAGTGGTTCAGGACTCACCCAGACATCGTCTGTGGTTCAGGACGGACCCAGATATCGTCAGTGGTTCAGGACACACCCAGACATCGTCAGTGGTTCAGGACGGACCCAGACATCGTATGTGGTTCAGGACACACCCAGACGTCGTCTGTGGTTCAGGACACACCCAGACATCGTCTGTAGTTCAGGACACACCCAGACGTCGTCTGTGGTTCAGGACGCACCCAGACGTTGTCTGTGGTTCAGGACACACCCAGACGTCGTCTGTGGTTCAGGACACACCCAGACATCGTCTGTGGTTCAGGACTGACCCAGACGTCGTCAGTGGTTCAGGACACACCCAGATATCGTCTGTGGTTCAGGACGGACCCAGACGTCGTCAGTGGTTCAGGACACACCCATACGTCGTCTGTGGTTCAGGACACACCCAGACGTCGTCTGTGGTTCAGGACACACCCAGACATCGTCTGTGGCTCAGGACACACCCAGACATCGTCTGTGGTTCAGGACGGACCCAGACATCGTCTGTGGTTCAAGACACACCCAGACATCGTCTGTGGTTCAGGACACACCCAGACATCGTCTGTGGCGGCGTATGGGAGGGGCGGCGTATGGGAGGGGCGGCGTATGGGAGGGGCAGCATGAGGGAGGGGCAGCATGAGGAAGGGGCAGCATGAGGGAGAGGCGGCATGAGGGAAGGGCAGTATGAGGGAGGGGCGGCATGAAGGAGGGGGGCATGAGGGAGGGGCGGCATGAGGGAGAGGCGGCATGAGGGAGAGGCGGCATGAGGGAGAGGCGGCATGAGGGAGAGGCGGCATGAGGGGCAGCATGAGGGAGGGGCGGCATGAGGGAGGGGCAGCATGAGGGAGAGGCAGCATGAGGGAGAGGCGGCATGAGGGAGAGGCAGCATGAGGGAGGGGCAGCATGAGGAAGAGGTATGATGGCGGCGGCATGAGAGGCAGCATGAGGGAGAGGCGGCATGAGGGAGGGGCAGCATGAGGGAGAGGCAGCATGAGGGAGGGGCAGCATGAGGGAGAGGTATGATGGCGGCGGCATGAGGGGCAGCATGAGGGAGAGGCAGCATGAGGGAGAGGTATGATGGCGGCGGCATGAGGGGCAGCATGAGGGAGGGGCGGCATGAGGGAGGGGCAGCATGAGGGAGGGGCAGCATGAGGGAGAGGTATGATGGCGGCGGCATGAGGGGCAGCATGAGGGAGAGGCGGCATGAGGGAGAGGCAGCATGAGGGAGAGGCAGCATGAGGGAGGGGCAGCATGAGGGAGAGGCAGCATGAGGGAGAGGTATGATGGTTGTGGCATGATAGGATGGACGTATCATACGTGCTGTCTCACAATCTTTATCAAGCCTGAGAGGTAAGAGTTCCTCCCGAGACCTCTGACCACAAGCTGGGAGTAGATGCTCCGTCACGATAACACTTCTGCTTACGTCCCCAACACACTGCCAACACTCTACATTTCCAACACATTGCCAACACTCAATATTTCCAACACACTGCCAACACTCAGTATTTCCAACACTCAACAGTTCCAACACACTGTCAAAACTCAGTATGTCTAACACACTGCCAGCACTCAATATTTGCAACACACTGCCAGCACTCAATATTTGCAACACACTGCCAACACTCAATATTTCCAACACTCTGCCAAACTCAATATTTCCATCATACTGGCAATACTCAATATTTGCAACACACTGCCAACACTCAGTATTTCCAACACACTGCCAACACTCAACATTTCCAACACACTGCCAATACTCAACATTTCCAATACTCAACATTTCCAACACACTGCCAACACTCAACATTTCCAACACACTGCCAACACTCAACATTTCCAACGCACTGCCAATAATCAACATTTCCAACGTACTGCCAATACTCAACATTTCCAACACACTGCCAACACTCAACATTTCCAACGCACTGCCAATACTCAACATTTCCAACACTCAATATTTCCAACACACTGCCAACACTCAACATTTCCAACGCAATGCCATCACTCAACATTTCCAACACTCAATATTTGCAACACACTGCCAACACTCAACATTTCCAACGCACTGCCAATACTCAACATTTCCAACACACTGCCAACACTCAACATTTCCAACACACTGCCAACACTCAACATTTCCAACACACTGCCAATACTCGACATTTCCAACGTACTGCCAATACTCAACATTTCCAACACATTTCCAACACTCAACAATTCCAACACACTACCAACACTCAACATTTACAACACACTGCCAACACTCAACAATTCTAACACACTGCCAACACTCAACATTTCCAACACACTGCCAACACTCAACATTTCCAACGCACTGCCAATACTCAACATTTCCAACACACTGCCAACACTCAACATTTCCAACACACTGCCAATACTCGACATTTCCAACGTACTGCCAATACTCAACATTTCCAACACATTTCCAACACTCAACAATTCCAACACACTGCCAACACTCAACATTTACAACACACTGCCAACACTCAACAATTCTAACACACTGCCAACACTCAACATTTCCAACACACTGCCAACACTCAACATTTCCAACACACTGCCAGCACTCAACATTTCCAACACACGGCCAATACTCAACATTTCCAACACACGGCCAATACTCAACATTTCCAACACACTGCCAACACTCAACATTTCCAACACACGGCCAGCACTCAACATTTCCAACACACGACCAATACTCAACAATTCCAACACACTGCCAACACTCAACATTTCCAACACACTGCCAACACTCAACATTTCCAACACACTGCCAGCACTCAACATTTCCAACACACGGCCAATACTCAACATTTCCAACACACGGCCAATACTCAACATTTCCAACACACTGCCAACACTCAACAATTCCAACACACGGCCAGCACTCAACATTTCCAACACACGACCAATACTCAACAATTCCAACACACTGCCAACACTCAACATTTCCAACACACTGCCAACACTCAACATTTCCAACACACTGCCAGCACTCAACATTTCCAACACACGGCCAATACTCAACATTTCCAACACACTGCCAATACTCAGCATTTCCAACACACTGCCAATACTCAACATTTCCAACACACTGCCAATACTCAACATTTCCAACACACTGCCAACACTCAACATTTCCAACGCACTGCCAATACTCAACATTTCCAACACACTGCCAATACTCAACATTTCCAACACACTGCCAACACTCAACATTTCCAACACACTGCCAACACTCAACATTTCCAACACACTGCCAATACTCAACATTTCCAATACTCAACATTTCCAACACACTGCCAACACTCAACATTTCCAACACACTGCCAACACTCAACATTTCCAACGCACTGCCAATACTCAACATTTCCAACGTACTGCCAATACTCAACATTTCCAACACACTGCCAACACTCAACATTTCCAACGCACTGCCAACACTCAACATTTCCAACACTCTGCCAATACTCAACATTTCCAACACACTGCCAACACTAAACATTTCCAACACACTGCCAACACTCAACATTTCCAACGCACTGCCAACACTCAACATTTCCAACACACTGCCAACACTCAACATTTCCAACGCACTGCCAATACTCAACATTTCCAACACACTGCCAACACTCAACATTTCCAACACACTGCCAACACTCAACATTTCCAACACACTGCCAACACTCAACATTTCCAACACTCAACATTTCCAACAAACTGCCAACACTCAACATTTCCAACACACGGCCAATACTCAACATTTCCAACACACGGCCAACACTCAACATTTCCAACACACTGCCAACTCTCAACATTTCCAACAAACTGCCAACACTCAACATTTCCAACACACGGCCAGCATTCAACATTTCCAACACACGGCCAATACTCAACATTTCCAACACACGGCCAGCACTCAACATTTCCAACACACTGCCAATACTCAACATTTCCAACACACTGCCAACACTCAACATTTCCAACACACGGCCAGCACTCAACATTTCCAACACACTGCCAACACTCAACATTTCCAACACACTGCCAACACAGGGTAAAGCTCTACATATTAATGCAATAACATCATTTTCGTTAAATATGAGGAAAAGCGTCAAAGGAAAGTTATGTAAATATATGTATATAATATAAACAGCGTAATAATATATATACCACTTCCTCTTATCTTCACCTAACATAGGTATGTAAATTAAATTCACAAATCAGTATCAGAGGGTCAAAGAAATTAAAAAAGGTGAACTATTTTCATTTTTATGAATGAAAATCAGTGAGTGAAAGGAACCAGAATTAAAAGTAACAAACTTTTCTATACATCAGTGATAAATTACTGCAGCCTAAAAATACACCTAGATTATACAACTAATGATACGTTTAGTTTTCCATACATTAAGGCCTTTGATACTAACTTGTGCTACTAATAACAAAATTATTTCTAAGTGCTTCAATTTCTTCGGGATATAAAACATAACCAACAATAATTATTACTAAGATTATTCGATCGTTGTTTACTGTGGTTGACTGGTGACTGACACGTAATGACTGTGCCACAGATCCGCTCACACCACCACATCAACCATAAGTAGCTGCTCACACCACCACATCAACCATAAGTAGCTGCTCATACCATCATATCAACCATAAGTGACTGCTCACACCACCACATCAACCAAGAAGAGCTGCTGGGATCACCACATCAAGCACATTAATGTGGATGACAGCTGGATGAAACATGCAATGACTGCACGAAAAAGGTTCTCAACCAACACCACATCAAACAAAGAGCAGCTCACATCATCTCAACTATACAAATGTGCTCACACTACCACATCGACCACACTACTCATTACGACGAGGACTCAACTCGGAGTGTTCATACAAGAAATGGGTTGAAACACGTTAATACAGTACCTAACTACTCTCGTCCTGACTTGAATCTGAATGGCAGACAACACCCCAATTATAAATTATTTTAACTGATTTCATAAAGAGTTTGTAGTCGGTTTGCCTTCTCACAATTAGAAGATGGAGGATTGAACCTCCATCCACCTTGGACTGAATAACTCACACGAGTCATCAATCTCACTTGAGTCCCTGTGTGTGTGAGGGGTGCAGGAATGCGGCGCAGCTGTGATAAGCCTGAGTCTGTATTGTATACCTCGTCACATAGTACCACACAATACCTCGTCACATAGTACCACACACACCTCAGACCTTCAAAGTTATCGCCACTTTAAACATTAATATTTAGAATTTCATACATTTCTTCATCTAAATCGCCAATTTTGTAATCTGGAGGAAGATATCAATTTACATCTAAAAATCCTGGAGGTGCTGGCTTCAGGTCTAAGCTATATAAATCACCCCTAACGACAGCAGGAAAAAAGTAGACTAAAAAATACTTAGTGAAAAGCAGGGGTGTAATAATTACACTAAAAGTTAATTAATAACCTTGAAGGGTTCTAGAATTTTCAACACCTTCCCTCAAATATAAAGGAAATTACCAAACGTCTAATAACTCTTTTCAAGAGAAAACTTAATCAACTGATCCAAAATATTCCTGATCAACAAGACTGTTGTGCTTACCTCGGGTAAAGTGCCGCGAACTGCAGTACTCTGACGGATCAGGCTATCAACCATTATCTACGGAATCTTGTAGATCACAACCTTCGACTGCGTCCACAAGACACTTCTTTCATTTTAAGAAATAAAAAAAATTACCTTCCGTACCGAGTTACGCATCTCTCTGCCTCTTCTCCATATACCTGTCACACTCCGTGCTCTACTAAGCTTCTAACTAACATAGGTCACTGTGGTCTGTAACTCGTGTCACTGACCAGCAATTACACAAGTCATCACTACACATCTTTCTCTATACCTGATATGACTGCTAACATATCTCACGCGTACTGTCTACATTTACCTTCTGTTTCTCTATTCGCACTATCATATCCACTTCTCGATTTATGTAACATTGTGTTATGGTGGCCTTTCTTTCCTTATGAAGAATTTCCTGCTTTGTACGAAAAGAGTATTAAAATTCAAGTCAAACCTTGAGAGAAACAGTGTTCAATGCCGCAAGATGCTCGTATATCGTGGTGGGCTGACAGGCGTTGATGGTGAGGAGGCAGGAAGAAGCGAGCCTGTGAGGCATTTCTCAACACACATATTCCACCTGCTGCCTCGTAAAAAATGTTTATTTCCCACTCACACGCAACTCACACTGAAGAATTCATTCCACGACGTCCGAACACCGCTGGGATTCAGGGATTTGTTTGTGTCTTGCCTCTGCAACTCTTTCTAGTCCCTCCAGGCTGTTTCCCCCACCTCATACCTTCACCGAATTGTTGACAACATCGTTCATGCAGAGGAATAACATACCATACATTACTCATTCATTTACCTCTACAATTAATCAACTAACAATATTTCCACTTCTCCTTTAACTAATATTTTCTCAGATGTAAAAGTCTTAATTTCTTTAACAAAATTAATTAAACTCTTCCATCCTTCTCACGTTCCTGTCGCTCAGTGAGGACAACCTGTCTAATTCCATTCAGTATTATATTCATGCACTTTCGATTGCAAATTAAGATTTCATATTCATAGCAATTGCATGCAGGAAACGAGACAAGCAGCCCCTTGTTGCAGGCATTATAGAGCTATGAAAAGCTCGTCACTGTGAGTGGTATGGAAATAGGTGGTACTCGGTGCACGGCGCGTACCTACTTCTCTATTCTAATTTTTTCACTGTATAATTCCTGTATTAATGGAGATGTGTAAAAATTGTCCTTTGTCAATAATCTATGATTGTATCGTTGTATTAATGGTATATAAAACAGACAAGTTGATGAGTTAGACACGAGTACAACACTTGGGGAGCTTTAGTGTCGAAACTTTTAGCCTGCTCGGTAGGCTTCTTCAGTCGAATACACAGACGACTTCTATAGTGAAGACAGCAGAAACGGTGGTGATGTAAACGTCATTTTTACAGCTGATATCCGTAAATGAGACATTGGTTAGCCAGATTTGAGACCTGCAGGTGGAAAGTACAGTGTCTGCATTCTTAAGGAGTGAGAATGTTACAGTTCAGAGGGTCAGCTATTGACTGAATAATGATAAGATAAGTGTTTCCTTTTTATGGCTACCCTGTCGTAGCGGGTGACGGTCATTGTGTTAAAAAAATGTGAATCTGTGATAACACTCCCGCACCCCTGAGACCAACTGACGCACTCATTCTCACAGATTATTTGCGCATAGCGTTTATCACTTCCTTTTTATTGTAATAATTTGTGCATAGAAGTCCTTGTTTTTGAACCATTGGTTTTAGTGTACTTATTGCACTCAATCTTTTGATTGCAGGTGTTTTATAACATATGTAGGGAAGAGAGGCTTCCCGAAGATGCAGCTTAGAAGAAAATATATTTTATCTCCTGAAACATCTCCATTTTCTTCGACATCTGAAATTGAAGACATCCTTTCCCCGATGTCGTGACATCTGCAGCAGCCACTCTTTACAGCCGATGGCGGAGGTGTCCAAGCCTCCTGTTGTGCGAGGAATATATGTAGCTGCGTTAAGATACAACTTTTGTACCAGGATTCCTTGTTGCATGCAGCCGTCTATATGACCCATACTCTAAGCTTACTCCTTGCAACAGTGGACGATGCTCTGAGCTCACTTCTTGCGGCAATAGCCACCTTAAAATTCCTGCAGAGCGAAACGTTGCCAAAATAATGCATCACTTTAGCTGCACGTGTGTCCTTTTATCTCACATATTGTCGGTAATTCTACCAAAACTGTTACAGTCAGCAGCAAGCTGTGAGCTCACTGCTTGCAGCAGCTTCTCGCATGCGGCATCACACAACACCACAACACTAGCACCTCTCCCATCACTACACTCACACATCTTTCTCATTCAAGTTCTCTCAGTATCTCTTTATCTCAGTACTCCTCTACTCTCCTCTTCTAACATGTTATTCATTATCCCCATACAGTACACTGTCACTACCCCATACAACAAACTATTAGTATCCCCATTACGCCTGTACAACACAGTCATTACACCTGTACAACCGTGTTATAGTAACTGTACAACACATGTCACTACACCTGTGCAACACACGTGTCATTACAGAAGTAATACTTGGGTGTCATTATAAACTTCTCGTAAATATTCATCTTAATATTTCAATAATTCATCAAAATGCTCATATTCTCTTTCATACCATTTTGTTTCACTTGCTGTTGCTTGTGTTGCTGTTTTCTTTCTTAAAAAACAATAATTGCAGATCGCTTTTTCCAGCTGTTCTATTGCTGTTCTCTCATTTATCACAGTTTTCGTCTCCCTTCCACTACTGACCTGCATGCCCCTAGGCTCCACGCCCCTAGGCTCCTCGCTCCTAGGCTCCACGCTCCTAAGCACAAAAAGAACAGTAATACAAAAGTGTTTATTTAAAGAGAGTATCAGTGAGGGGCAGTAATATAGAGTATTAATGTAAAGCGAAAAATATCCCACTAGAACCATATATGAAGCCAGAGATAAAGAGAGGCAGATCTATATTTGGACCTTCAACACGAGATGAAGAGTTAGGAGTGGAACTATTCAGTTAGCTTTTGTTTCACGTGTCTACAGGTGGGTCTTCTCATCCCAGTTAACCAATAATAATCTATTTCTACAAGTACATGTGCAAGGTATACAGTCCTAGCTGACATCAGTGACACACTACTACATAGAAAGCCCCTTGTTATGCTGAGCATTTCGGGCAAATTAGGTCAGTTGTGTTCCAGGATGCGACCCACACCAGTTGACTAAGATCCAGGTACCCATTTTACTGATAGGTGAACATGGACATCAGGTGTTTTATGGACACACGTCCTAATTACCCTATTAAGACTGACTAGTTTTAATTACTGTACCAGTACTGCAATACAGTACTCATTTTAATTGCTGTTTTGGGTCCATTTGCGTTTGTTTTTGCCAAGTGGAATGTAGGTTTTATTTAAACTATTGTGTAATCAACAATGAATGTGAGACGCGATTAATGGATGATGTCAGTGTTTTTGTCTTGGTTAATGTCACGGTTTATTCACATGGATGATGTCAGTGTTTATACACCTGGATAATGTCAGAGTTCATGAACCTGGTTGTTGTCAGTGTCTATGTCTAGGATAACGACAGAGTTTATGCACCTGGGTAATGTGAGGTAAGTTCCAGAGAGATATCCAGAGAGCGCTTAAGTGAATATTATGTGACTTTGATGGAAAGTGAAAAAATAGTAAGTTTTACGGCGTCTTAAGTGGTAAAGTGGTAGAAACTATTGTTCATGAGGTAGAAGGAAAGTTTGGAATATCTGGTGGAAACAGAAACTTTCTTCTTTGTTCTTGCTAATGTTGCTTCATCTGTGAGTTTATCAGCACCACTAGTCTATCTGTCAGGATGCCATTTAAACTTGTGTAAGGGTAAACGCTCGTACATGTGCTGATACTGGCCCAAGCTAGAGCAGCATCTAATTCTCCGAGAGATGCTGTAGAAAACTATAGGGAATATTATCACTCCTTGGTGCCGAGACTCTAGTAGCAGGGACAGCCTTCCTAAATTCCAACACCTCAAAGCTCTCATTGTTCCCTTCAGCTCCGCTCGTTTGTGCTTCTGGAAGCAGACAGGAAGGTTGTCGTCGCTGCTAACAGCTGTAAAGTGTTTCGAAAAATAGTTCCGCAATGGCCATCGCACAGGTGAGAGAAGTCCTCCATCTGCCCGTAACGTGTTTCACTGTCACCACCGAGGATCTGGGAAGTGGCTCCACAATCACTCAGACGGCAGAAAGGCGCGTCTGAGAGTTTAGTTAGGAGACCTACTCCTTCAGAGGGGCCTATTTAGCCTCTAACACCATGGTCCTCATCACAGCTTTTACCCGTTTATACTTCACTTAGCTAACTGGTAGGAATTTGTAACGCAGCAGAAGCTAATGAACTAAAGTATCTGACCACAAGGCAGTTCTAGAGTTTTTCATTATATCATCCATTACTTTAATATTAACCGGAAAAACTTCCTAAAAAAAGCAAAAAACAATGTATATGAAAGACCACAAAATTTTCGAGATGGCTATGTCTATATCAAGACTCAATATCAACATCCATTAAGGTCATTTGAAACATTATAATATATCTATCTATTCACTGACAACATTCGTTCCTGCTGCTGACTTGACCTGACCTAGTTCCTGATCCTGACTATTGTCACGTGACTCAAGTCAGGTTACCCGCCCCTGAGCATAGCATTATATATTATACACTCTGTACTGTGCTGAAGAGAATTTATGTGAGAGGCTGAAATATACAGCATTAACCTTATCCAAAGTTTCATATTTTCCATGTAGGTGCCAATGTTTATATATATATATATATATATATATATATATATATATATATATATGTATATATATATATATATATATATATATATGTATATATAAACACTGATCTCTGGCTGAAGGAGACTCGAACCTACGAACCTTGGAACAAGGTACGCAGTGCTTTACCATTCTCACCACACTGGACAATGCCTTGGAGTCCAGCTTGCGCTAGACGTTTGATTCAAGGCAGCCAGCTTTCAGGGAGAAGACTTACAGCTTTTCATCTCATCCCCTGCATGCATCAGCCTTACTAGAGTTAAAATCTCTAGTAAGGCTGTTGCATATATATATATATATATATATATATATATATATATGTATATATATATATATATATATATATATATATATATATATATATATATATATATATATATATATATATATATATATATATATATATATATATATTATCCAGGGGATATAAATTATTCATGAAAATAACTAAGGCAATTTGAGAAGTAATGAAAGAATTTATTTTTCTATCAGTCACTTGAGAGGTGTCGAAGATAAGGGGTCAGGGCGCTGCCTCATGCTAAAGGGAACATGTGCAAGAAACACACTTAAAAAAATAATTGACTGGCACCATGGCTGGCACCATGCCAGGCTAGTAGCAGTGCTTGAGAGAGAGAAATGGGTTCAATGTAAAAAGGCAAACTATCATTAGAACGTCAGTGTGTTTCAGTGACGGCCATAATTATGCGAATGATAGAAATAATACTGAATAGTAATACTAAATGTTTGTCTTATTACTGTCTTTAAGAGTGTAAGAAATTGTGTACCAAATCTTTTAACTTTTGCATAAGCTGTCCTGCTTAAGCCCCTCAAGAAAGGTTCCTTGACGTTGGTGAGGGGCTCTTGATCTAGGGAACAGGATCTGTGCTCCAGTTCCCTGAATTAAGCCTGAGAACCTTCCACATCCGCCCCCCCTCCCAGGCGCTGCATAATCCTCTGGGTTTAGCGCTCCCCCTTGATTATAATAATAATGTCCTGCTTAAGAAGTTCTCTCCAGTTATGCTTTTTAAGATGTAAAATCTTCATTTTGATATGCATTTATCTATATGCCTACCTATTTGACCATGTTTCTTAAGTGGTGATTGGCAGGGTCAGTCACTTCTAATCTCGGTTTCCCTATCATATTTGTCATTAAAACTTAGTAAGAAGATCACCTCCACCACTTCTTACAGGTCATAAAAATTCCTGACCAGCCTGAGGCTAGAAAAATACATCCTAACATCACTGTGACTCATCTGTTTTTTCAATTTAAATCTTTACTCTCCTTGCTTCTTATCAGTTTTTCCCTGGCCATCCTATCCAGCAATCTGAGTATTTTTTACGTCGTTATTATGTCTTCCATGTTCTTGTGATTTAAGTTTCAAGTCTTAATAATTGCTCAATCTTCTGGGGTAATCTCATTGCGACCCTTTGCACGTGTTCTATAGTTTTTTGGCATGCTCATATATGTATTTATTACCCTATTTGTTACGTGGATTACTACCCTATTTGTGCTAGGTGGATTACTACCCTATTTGTGCTAGGTGGATTACTACCCTATTTGTGCTAGGTGGATTACTACCCTATTTGTGCTAGGTGGATTACTACCCTATTTGTGCTAGGTGGATTACTACCCTATTTGTGCTACGTGGATTACTACCCTATTTGTGCTACGTGGATTACTACCCTATTTGTGCTAGGTGGATTACTACCCTATTTGTGCTAGGTGGATTACTACCCTATTTGTGCTACATGGATTACTACCCTATTTGTGCTACGTGCATTACTACCCTATTTGTGCTACGTGCATTACTACCCTATTTGTGCTACGTGCATTACTACCCTATTTGTGCTACGTGCATTACTACCCTATTTGTGCTACGTGCATTACTACCCTATTTGTGCTAGGTGGATTACTACCCTATTTGTGTTACGTGGATTACTACCCTATTTGTGTTACGTGGATTACTACCCTATTTGTGTTACGTGGATTACTACCCTATTTGTGTTACGTGGATTACTACCCTATTTGTGTTACGTGGATTACTACCCTATTTGTGTTACGTGGATTACTACCCTATTTGTGCTAGGTGGATTACTACCCTATTTGTGTTACGTGGATTACTACCCTATTTGTGTTACGTGGATTACTACCCTATTTGTGCTAGGTGGATTACTACCCTATTTGTGTTACGTGGATTACTACCCTATGTGCTGTGATTACTACCCTACGTGGATTACTACCCTATTTGTGCTAGGTGGATTACTACCCTATTTGTGCTGTGATTACTACCCTACGTGGATTACTACCCTATTTGTGCTACGTGGATTACTACCCTATTTGTGCTAGGTGGATTACTACTCTATTTGTGCTACGTGGATTACTACCCTATTTGTGCTACGTGGATTACTACCCTATTTGTGCTACGTGGATTACTACCCTATTTGTGCTACGTGGATTACTACCCTATTTGTGCTACGTGGATTACTACCCAGATTTTCGCTTAGCAGATTACGATGGGCTTAGAGAACACTTATCATCTGTTGACTGGGGTAACGAAGAGAGCTATCAATATGACAGTTTTCTGAACACTATACATGCTGCTCAAAGAACGTTTATCCCATATAAAGAAATTAGATCAAATAGAAATGACGCAAAATGGATGAAAAATAGGCTGAAATATCTACTAGGGCATAAAAAGGGAATTTATAGGCGTATCAAAAGAGGTGAGGGTCATCTTATGAATCAGTATATTGACATTAAGAGGGACGTTAAAAAGGGGATAAGAAAAGCTAAAAGGAACTATGAAATTAAAGTTGCTAGGGAGTCTAAAACTAACCCAAAAAGTTTTTTCCAGGTCTATAGAATAAAAGTTAGAGATAAGATAGGTCCCCAAAAAAATAACTATGGACATCTTACTGACAAAGAGAATGAAATGTGCTCGATTTTAAATAATTATTTTCTCTCGGTTTTTACACAGGAAGACACTAACAATATTCCAGTAATTAATTTTTATAGTGGGCCAGAAGAAGATAAATTATGTAACATCACAGTCACTAGTGAAATGGTTGTGAAGCAGATAGACAGACTGAAGCAAAATAAGTCGACGGGTCCTGATGAGGTTTTTTCAAGGGTTCTTAAGGAATGCAAAATGGAACTCTGTGAACCATTAACTAATATTTTTAATTTATCTCTTCAAACAGGTGTAGTGTCTGATATGTGGAAGATGGCTAATGTAATTCCTATTTTTAAAACAGGGGACAAGTCGTTACCGTCAAATTACCGCTCAATAAGCCTGACCTCAATTGTAGGCAAATTACTAGAGTCAATTATAGCTGAGATTATAAGAAGCCATCTCGATAAGCATAGCTTGATTAATGATACTCAGCATGGATTCACAAGAGGCCGGTCTTGTCTAACTAATTTATTAGCTTTCTTCAGTAAAGCTTTTGAGGCTGTTGACCACGATAAAGAGTTTGATATTATTTACTTAGATTTTAGTAAGGCTTTTGATAGAGTTCCGCACCATAGACTGTTAAAGAAAGTGGCAGCTCATGGCATTGGGGGAAAAGTGCTCTCGTGGATCGAGTCATGGCTCACAGACAGGAAGCAGAGAGTGTCCATAAATGGGGTTAAATCCGAGTGGGGATCTGTAACAAGTGGCGTTCCACAGGGATCAGTCTTGGGCCCGTTGTTGTTTATAATATATATCAATGACCCTATTTGTGCTACGTGGATTACTACCCTATTTGTGCTACGTGCATTACTACCCTATTTCTGCTACGTGTATAAAAGTCCTGGCCTTTTTTTTCCCCACTTCTTAACCTCGTCGACTGGTTTGAGAGGTTTCCTGCAGCTGAAGCCCTGTTACTTATTAATAAAACTGTGTAAGATATTTTTATAATCTATAAATTTCCTCAAGTTTCTTCATAGGTCCCATCAACATAGTCATCAGGTAGTTGCTGCTTATTCGACGTATGTCCTGAAGAGTTCTGAATTTTGTATTTATTTTCCGCGAATTCTTAAATTTTCTAGGTGTGGATATGCTGCTGCTGCTGCTGTAGTTGTTGCTGCTGTTGTTGTTGTTGTGTTGTTGTGTAATTGTGTTTGCAGGGGTCGAGACTCAGCTCCTGGCCCTGTGTGTGTGTGTACTCACCTAATTGTGGTTGCAGGGGTCGAGACTCAGCTCCTGGCCCTGTGTGTGTGTGTGTACTCACCTAATTGTGGTTGCAGGGGTCGAGACTCAGCTCCTGGCCCCGCAGACTCAGCTCCTGGCCCCGCGTGTGTGTGTGTGTGTGTGTGTGTGTGTGTGTGTGTGTGTGCGTGGGTGTGCGTGTGTACTCACCTATGTGTTTGCAGGGGTCGAGTCATAGCTCCTGGCCCCGTGTGTTAGTTACAGTTTTGTCCTAGGCACATGTCGATTAGACACTAGGCCTGTAGTATATGCGTTCCTGTGTGTGTGTGTGTGTGTGTGTGTGTGTGTGTGTGTGTGTGTGTGTGTGTGTGTGTGTGTGTGTGTGTGTGTGTGTGTGTGTGTGTGTGTGTGTGGTGTGTGTGTGTGTGTGCGTGTGTGTGTGGTGTGTGTGTGTGTGTGTGTGTGTGTGTGTGTGTGTGTGTGTGTGGTGTGTGTGTGTGTGTGTGTGTGTGTGTGTGTGTGTGTGTGTGTGTGTGTGTGTGTGTGTGTGTGTGTGGTGTGTGTGTGTGTGTGTGTGTGTGTGTGTGTGTGTGTGTTTGTGTGTGTGTGTGTGTGTGTGTGTGTGTGTGTGTGTGTGGTGTGTGTGTGTGTGTGCGTGTGTGTGTGTACTCACCTATGTGTTTGCAGGGGTCGAGTCATAGCTCCTGGCCCCGTGTGTTACAGTTTTGTCCTAGGCACATGTCGATTAGACACTAGGCCTGTAGTATATGCGTTCCTGTGTGTGTGTGTGTGTGTGTGTGTGTGTGTGTGTGTGTGTGTGTGTGTGTGTGTGTGTGTGTGTGTGTGTGTGTGTGTGTGTGTGTGTGTGTGTGTGTGTGTGTGTGTGTGTGTGTGTGTGTGTGTGTGCTACCATTGATCAGAGGATGTTTCAGGAAGTATAGAGAAGCACGTCTCCTGTGTGGGTGACGAGTGTACTTGAGTTATCGAGCAGGACGGCCACCGCAAGTGGCGTTTATATGCCAGTGTGCTGCACATATTATACGTAGTGTTGAAGGTGTTAACAATACTGTTGGCAGGTGTTAACAATACTGTTGGTAGGTGTTAATAATATTGTTGGCAGGTGTTAACAGTACTGTTGGCAGGTGTTAACAATACTGTTGGCAGGTGTTAATAATACTGTTGGCAGGTGTTAACAGTACTGTTGGAAGGTGTTAACAGTACTGTTGGAAGGTGTTAACAATACTGTTGGCAGGTGTTAATAATACTGTTGGCAGGTGTTAACAGTACTGTTGGAAGGTGTTAACAGTACTGTTGGAAGGTGTTAACAATACTGTTGGCAGGTGTTAATAATACTGTTGGCAGGTGTTAACAGTACTGTTGGAAGGTGTTAACAATACTGTTGGCAGGTGTTAATAATACTGTTGGCAGGTGTTAACAGTACTGTTGGCAGGTGTTAACAATACTGTTGGCAGGTGTTAACAGTGGTCTTGAAAGTCAGGATATTTCTTGACAGTACTGTGGGCAGATTAGACTGGTATAAATAAAATGTCAGGTTTCTCGTGGCGTTAACAACGTGGTATAGACTAGTTTACCTGGAGTTTACCTGGAAAGGGTTTCGGGGGTCAACGCCCCCGCGGCTCGGCCTGAGACCAGGCCTTATGGTGGATAAGGGTCTGATCAACCAGGCTGTTACTACTGGCCGCACGCAAAGTAACATACGAACCACAGCCCGGCTGGTCAGGTACTAACTTTAGGTCCTGTCCAGTGTCTTCTTAAAGACAACCAGGGGTGTATTGGTAATCCTCCTTATGTATGCTGGGAGGCAGTTGAACAGTCTTGGCCCCCGGACACTTATTATGTTGTCTCTCAGTGTAATGGCTGCGCCCCTGCTTTTTATTGAGGAAATGTTGCATCTCCTGTCGAGTCTTTTGCTTTCACAGGGAGTGATTTTCGTGTGCAGGTTTCGTACCACTCCTTCCAGGACCTTCCAAGTTTATATTATCGTGTATCTCTCTCAACTGCGTTCCAGGGAATACAGATCAAGGACCTTCAACCGTTCCCAGTAATTTAGGTACCTCATCGCACTTATGTGTGCCGTGAAAGTTCTTTGTACATTCTTCAGGTCATCAATGTCTCTAGCCTTGAAGGGGGCCATTAGTGTACAGTAGTATTCCAGCCTAGAGAGAACAAGCGATTTGAAGAGAATCATCACGAGCTTGGCGTCTCTAGTTTTGAAGGTTCTCATTATCCATCCTATATTTCTCCTAGCACATGCGGTAGATACATTGTTGCGGTCTGCGAAGGCGAGATCCTCTGACATTATCACTCCCAGGTCCTTCACATTACTTTTTCGCTCTACTGTACGGTTAGAATTTGTTGTATACCCTGATACATTTTTAATTTCTTCAAGTTTTCCTTATCTGAGTAGTTGAAATTTCTCCTCGTTGAACTCCATATTGTTTTGAGTGGCCCATCTGAAGATTTGGTTGATGTCCGCTTGGGGTCTCACAGTGTCTTAGATGGAGGTCACTGCCATGGCAATCCGGGTGTCATCCGCAAAGGAAGACACGGAGCTATGGCTTATATCTTTGGCTATGTCACATACAAGGATGAGAAATAGAATGGGAGCGAGTACTGTGCCTCGTGGAACAGAGTGCAGGCGGACTTAAAATTGGGTTGTAGGAGAGGAAGAACGCCTGGGTTGGAGCAAGAAAGGTAGGCCTGGACAGGAGGAGATGAGGAAGCAAGGAAGGCAAGCCTAGATAGGAGCAAGGAAGGCAGGCCTGGACAGGAGGAGATGAGGAAGCAAGGAAGGCAAGCCTAGATAGGAGCAAGGAAGGCAGGCCTGGGTAGAAGCAAGGAAGGCAGGCCTGGGTAGGAACAAGGTAGGCAGGCCTGGGTAGGAACAAGGCAGGCAGGCCTGGGTAGGAGCAAGGTAGGCAGGCCTGGGTAGGGGCAAGGCAGGCAGGCCTGGGTAGGAGCAAGGCAAGCAGGCCTGGGTAGGAGACAGGCAGGCAGGCCTGGGTAGGAGCAAGGTAGGCAGGCCTGGGTAGGAGCAAGGAAGGCAGGCCTGGGTAGGGGCAAGGCAGGCAGGCCTGGGTAGGAGCAAGGCAGGCAGGCCTGGGTAGGGGCAAAGAAGGCAGGCAGGCCTGGGTAGAAGCAAGGAAGGCAGGCCTGGGTAGGAACAAGGTAGGCAGGCCTGGGTAGGAACAAGGCAGGCAGGCCTGGGTAGGAGCAAGGCAGGCAGGTCTGGGTAGGAGCAAGGAAGGCAGGCAGGCCTGGGTAGAAGCAAGGAAGGCAGGCTTGGGTAGGAGCAAGGAAGGCAGGCCTGGGTAGGAACAAGGCAGGCAGGCCTGGGTAGGAGAAAGACAAGCAGGCCTGGGTAGGAGCAAGGAAAGCAGGCAGGCCTGGGAATAAGCAAGGAAGGCAGGCCTGGGTAGCAGCAAGGTAGGCAGGCCTGGGTAGGAGCAAGCAAGCAGGCCTGGGTAGGAGCAATGAAGGCAGACCTGGGTAGGAGCAGGCAGGCAGTCCTGGGTAGGAGCAAGACATGCAGGCCTGGGTAAGAGCAAGGTAGGCAGGCCTGGGTAGGAGCAAGGCAAGCAGGCCTGAGTAGAAACAAGGCAAGCAGGCCTGAGTAGGAGCAATGAAGTCAGGCCTGGGTAGGAGCAAGGCAGGCAGGCCTGAGTTGGAGCAAGGTAGGCAGGCCTGGGTAGAAGCAAAGCAGGCAGGCCTGGGTAGGAGCAAGGTAGGCAGACCTGGGTAGGAGCAAGGTAGGCAGGCCTGGTTAGGAGCAAGATAGGGAGGCCTGGGTAGGAACAAGGTAGGCAGGTCTGGGTAGAAGCAATGTAGGTAGGCCTGGGTAGGAACAAGGTAGGCAGGCCTGTGTAGGAGCAAGGCAGGCAGGCCTGGGTAGGAGCAAGGCAGGCAGGCCTGGATAAGAGCAAGGCAGGCAGGCCTGGGTAGGAGCAAGGTAGGCATGCCTAGGTAGGAGCAAGGTAGGGAGGCCTGGATAGGAGCAAGGTAGGCAGGCCTGGGTAGGAGCAAGGTAGGCAGGCCTGGGTAGGAGCAGGGTAGGCAGGCCTGGGTAGGAGCAAGGAAGGCAGGCCGGGTAGGAACAAGACAAGCATGCATGATTAGGAGCAATGAAGGCAGTCTTGGGTAGGAGCAAGGCAGGCAGGCCTGGGTAGCAGCAAGGTAAGCAGGCCTGGGTAGGAGCAAGGCAGGCAGGCCTGGGTAGGAGCAAGGCAGGCAGGCCTGGGTAGGAGCAAGGCAGACAGGCCTGGGCAGGAGCAAGGCAAGCAGGCCTGGGTAAGAGCAAGGCAGGCAGGCCTGGGTAGGAGCAAGGTAGGCAGGCCTGGGTAGGAGCAAGGCAGGCAGGCCTGGGTAGGAGCAAGGTAGGCAGGCCTGGGTAGGAGCAAGGCAGGCAGGCCTGGGTAGGAGCAAGGCAGGCAGGCCTGAGTAGGAGCAAGGCAGGCAGGCCTGGGTAGGAGCAAGGCAGGCAGGTCTGGGTAGGAGCAAGGCAGGCAGGCCTGGGTAGGAGCAAGGCATGCAGGCAGGCCTGGGTAGGAGCAAGGCAGGCAGGCCTGGGTAGGAGCAGGGCAGGCAGGCAGGCCTGGGTAGGAGCAAGGCAGGCAGGCCTGGGTAGGAGCAAGGCAGGCAGGCCTGGGTAGGAGCAAGGCAGGCAGGCCTGGGTAGGAGCAAGGCAGGCAGGCCTGGGTAGGAGCAAGGCATGCAGGCCTGGGTAGGAGCAAGGCAGGCAGGCCTGGGTAGGAGCAAGGCAGGCAGGCCTGGGTAGGAGCAAGGTAGGCAGGCCTGGGTAGGAGCAAGGTAGGTAGGCCTGGGTAGGAGCAAGGCAGGCAGGCATGGGTAGGAACAAGGCAGGCAGGCCTGGATAGGAGCAAGGCAGGCAGGCCTGGGTAGGAGCAAGGAAGGCAGGCCTGGGTAGGAACAAGGCAAGCATGCATGATTAGGAGCAATGAAGGCAGGCTTGGGTAGGAGCAAGGAAGGCAGGCCTGGGTAGGAGCAAGGCAGGCAGGCCTGGGTAGGAGCAAGGCAGGCAGGCCTGGGTAGGAGCAAGGCAGGCAGGCCTGGGTAGGAACAAGGAAGGCAGGCCTGGGTAGGAGCAAGGCATGCAGGCCTGGGTAGGAACAAGGCAGGCAGGCCTGGGTAGGAGCAAGGCAGGCAGGCCTGGGTAGGAGGAAGGCAGGCAGGCCTGGGTAGGAGCAAGGCAGGCAGGCCTGGGTAGGAGCAAGGCAGGCAGGCCTGGGTAGGAGCAAGGCAGGCAGGCCTGGGTAGGAGCAAGGCAGGCAGGCCTGGGTAGGAGCAAGGCAGGCAGGCCTGGGTAGGAGCAAGGCAGGCAGGCCTGGGTAGGAGCAAGGCAGGCAGGCCTGGGTAGGAGCAAGGCAGGCAGGCCTGGTTATCCTGGCGGTGTTTACTGAACAAGAAAGCTTGAACAGCCAAGATAAGTTACCACAAAGCTTCACTATGAATAACTTATTAAGATTTGAAGTAGTGTGAAGCCTTTCGTGAGGTAACTTCAACAACACGAGTGCAAGTGTTGAGTAACTTGTGAGTTGTTAGAGCAAAGATGAGGGAAGGTTCATGACTGCTGCTTCTGGTACATTGTCTTACTTTAACAAGTTTAAATGCAATTTCGGCATAAGACTTCCCTACTCTATACGTTAGTTAAACTGTGAGAACACACACAGTGTGCTGCTACACTATTCGACAGAATAGTCAAATTGTGGAATACCTGCAGTGTGTGACTACCTTTTCTGTATGATAGTTATATTGTGGGAACGCATGCAGTGTGCGGAGATCCTGTTGTATGTGACAGTTACGTTTACTTATTATTATATGAGAGTTAATATTGATAGCGCACTCAGAGTGGGCAGCTGCCCTGTTCAATGTAAAAGTTTCTTAATTATGTTCTGTTAATCGATCAAATGTGTCAGCCTGAGCTAGAAGACTTCAGTATCGTCAAGTATTGTACTACATGTTCTGTAGCTACGGCAGCTTATAAGCTCTCCTTCCAGGAGGATTTAAAGTGTATCAAGAGTGCTCCCATGGTACAAAAAAAGGGCCTACTCTTTTAACTGTGACTGTTCGTGGATAAAATAGGCCTCAACTGGCAAGTCTCACCGATGTATAATGTATGTGCATAATGAAATTAGTGTATCACCTATTGGTTATTGTAATTTATTTACTAATTAGCATGGGCAAGCAACAACTGGTGGAGTTTCCGACGTTGCTACGTTAGTCTTTTAGTAATTATATTAATTAACAGGTTATAATTTGCGAGATTATAAAATTTGGAAGGTTAATTAAAAATTGGTGTCATAATCTCTGTTATAATTGGTGGAAATCATTTGGTTAACAGCAGGAAGGTGATGAATCTGAGAATTATTTTTCAATGTCAACATAGATGATACATCATTTACTAGCCGGTGGTCGTTAGTTGTTACTTGAAGCCCAGTTAGTGGTCGCTGGCTGCTTGTTGCAGCCTAGCAAGAAAGTAGCTGACTGTTGGTTGGAATCCAACAAGTATGCAGATGGCGTCTGAGGCTCAGCTAGTGGCTGTAACTTATATCCTTTTGCAAGTGGTGTTGGAGGCAGTGAGCAAACTTAATTACCCTGATGAGGGTAGCGAGACAAAACTGATGCTACTACTGGATGTGGAACTCCCTATATGTTAGTGTTGGATTAAAATATTTGGAGCAGTTATAACTCCCTGTATACGCTTCACAAATCTTCCAAATGTATAATTTAACGAAGCCATTAACCATTGCTACAGTCAGTCCATCTTACCCGAAGCCTTAATTAACTGTACTTACGGTATACCGCTGAGAACTCCGCCTAGCTCCAGAGACATTGTTGATATGCAAGAATAAAGACCTGTAGAATATAGAACTGGGGATAGGTGAGTTCAATGACCACAGTGCCTTACACCTTGTCACTAGGTGTTTGACCTTTCCCAGGTTAAACAATTCCTTCGATACCCCTAACCTAAGTAAATAAGACAAGGTGCTGAAAGCGATATGTGGTAAAGCACACAACCTGATGTAAGACTACGAAGGGATCCAAGCCCTTAACGATCCTTATGAGTTTGGTGATTCACTCTCGAATCAGGGAAAATTTAGGTCACTTTTCACTTTCAGAACGCCTGATTTGTCTCTGCAATTAGGATCGAGCAACACTGCAAGTCAAATTAGAATAAGTCTGCATTGAAACACAAATAACATTGCTTTCATAGCTTCGTGCAAAGCCGCAAGCGAAGAAGTCACGTGTTGATTCTCATAGCGTTTGAAAAACTGCTTTTAAGATCCAAAGATTTCTGAAGAAGTAATTTAGTGACATTCCCCAGCAGTCTCTTCAACCAGATGTACTTCTCCTAGAGTAACTCATATTCACTTATTTTATACCACCCGTGACATAATACACGTTTGAAATATATTGATATGTTTCACTATGCCAGATGTAAGCAAATGCTTTTATAATTTAATTATTAGAAAATATATACTAATGCACATTAGCCTAACCAAACCTAACATATAATCTTAGCTAACGTAACTTAAGAGCAGCAAATATTACAATTTTTGGACCATTTCTAATGCGCAGTGCCACTGCGATTAGTCCCAGTAGAAAATAGCGACTCAGCAATTCTTGAGAAAGTCTCCAGGAAGATCAAAGCTCGACTTGTAGTAGTGAATGTGTCACATGGCAGTGATTGTCTACTGGCTGTCTTTGATTCCCTACCGCCTCTATGACTGTTCTCAGTGATGTAGCCTTTTCCCTAAATCACTCGCGGTGAAGGTTTTTTGTGTTTATGATAATGTTGATGATGCTCCCTGGCTGCTCTTGTCTTGAACGAACACAGGTGTAACTTTGATACTGAATCGGCAGAGCAATTTGGTCTCCAGCGTCAAATTTGCCATAAATTTGGGATAAAAATGTAAGATGTGATGAGGAAAGCGACATGACACGAAGCCTCGCATCAACCCCGATGCCAGTCACAAAGAAACACATCTTACGTAGACCCGACAGAAGAAAAAAGGATAAAGATGACGTCAACACGCTACCCTGGCTAGACAGTAAGCAGATCATGTGAAATTACACATGTGCATCTGCAATGTCCAACACTACCTCAGATGCTAATTGAATGTGAAGGTACTGTTACCAATTTCAAGGAGCCCCAGATTACTCAAAGGCCTCGGTCTTGTACATAGCTACCGCTTCGTGCCTTGAACCTCGGAGATTCTTACATCATGGAAACAGTCATCACACATGTCCTTGGAAGAGTTAGGTGATAAATTCGATGAGTGAATTAAGAAAATGTTCACAGCACTATATTCTTCTTCTTGGATAAATAAATTAAGATAATATTTTTAATCTTCAGTCAAAGTGTGTTCATTAAAATAAATATTTACTAATAAATAAGGGAGTAGCAGTTGAGGGAAATACTGAAAAACCTCAACAAGACCTTTGTAGATTTTTCTTGAAGGTCGTATAATGTCGTCCGAGGCTGGGAAGAGAAACTTTGAAAACAACACTGCTGGCATTCTGTATGAGAAAGACATTGAATAAAGTTTTATACCAACAATGTTCTGATGCACTCGCACTGCTGACTTTTGAAAGCTCAAGATATTATTTTGTTTAGAATGGCAGGTAAGCTAGACGAAGAGGCTGGTTCAAGATCTTCTTGAGCAGTGTAACTTTCCTGTATAACTGGAAACAAATTCAATAGCATTCAGTGTGATGCTAATTAACATATTTGCCTTAGCGTTGGTTAATGGGTTTACAACCTATAACTACACAATGATTAAGGCTTCATGTAACCTGTTTACTACCACAGGCATTATAAAAAAAACATTTAACTACGCTTATCAGGTATTTAAGAAGGTAAATAATGAGATAAAATAATTATATGAAATACATTGAGAGTAAACGAGTTAAAGATGTGGCCTATTGAATCATGGAAGCTGAAATTTATGAGTCGTTGCTGCAAGATATATTTAGCTATCAAAATTAGTTTGGATTCAAAGTGTTTAATTTGATAGAATTAAGTGATCTTTTCATATTCAATTTAAAAAATAGTGTGATTTTCGCTCATCATGAGGCGGGCCAAAACATCAAGGGTTCGAGTCCTTGGTTAGTCGCAGTGTTGTTGATCAATACCACTCGTTCGTGGTTACAATAATTATATATATATATATATATATATATATATATATATATATATATATATATATATATATATATATATATATATATATATATATATATAAATAACTCTGTATCAGAGTCCACAGTACTTTAACACTGAGCTAATTAAATAGCATGGCAAATTAAATAGCTTAGCCCATTCTATAAACTTTACTGTTGAGTTTGAAGAAAATGACTCATTGCCTTTTCTAGATGTTTTAATTATTAAAGGTAATAATGAATTCAAATTTAAAATTTACAGAAAACCTACAAATAACTGTTCCTATGTCCACTATTATTCTTCACATCAAGATAAAGTTAAACTGTCTGTTTTCTCATCAATGTTTTTGAGAGCTTTACGTATTTGTAGTCCAGAGTTCATAGATGAGGAAATATCCAAAATTTATGAAATAACTAATGATTTGAAATACCCAAGAAATGTAATTGATAAATCTTTTAAAATTACTAGAAATACTTTTTACAATCCAAAAAGGGACAACCAGCCTTATTCAACTAAAAATATGTTGGTTCTACATTACCATGAAAACTTGGTTGATATGCCTTCTCTTCTTAAGACTTTTAATATCAAAGTTGTATTTAAAAATCTTGATACAGTAAAAGAACTTTTGATAAAGAATTCCCCCCAAAATGCTGACGGATGTGTCTATAAAATTCCTTGTAAAATTTGCGATAAAGTTTATTACGGTCAAACTGGTAAAAGTCTCGAACTAAGATTAAAACAACATAAATATAGTATTAGAACTGGACAAGATTCCAATTCTCTATTTATTCATGTGAGAGATTTTAACCATCCAATTGATTTTCAAAAAGTTGAGAAAGTAGTATCAAGCAAGTACATTGTCGACAGGAATATAATTGATTCATGTTTCATAAAAAACATTTTTGATAATAATATGAATATTTCCTTTGGTTTATATAAATTAGATTCATTTATAATTAATAAAATTTGGGAAGAATTTAATAATACATTGGACAAATAATATATCTGAATTTTTGGAGAGTACTACGGTTGGGAAAATATTTTCTTAGTGGGATGTTGTGAAGGACCTGCCTAGATGGGTCAACAGACCTGCTGCAGTGTTCCTCATTTCTTATGAGTCTGGTGTCGTCGCGCGTCAGGTGTTGCTTTGTTGTGGAATGTGATGGTGAGGTGTAGTCTCCACCTTTATATGCCTTCCTTTGATGTATTGTTTCTATAGTTCCTTGATAATGTGAAAAGTCAGGAAAGCGCTTGGAATTTCACTATTCTTTCACAATGGTTGTTTTGCATATATATATATATATATATATATATATATATATATATATATATATATATATATATATATATATATATATATATATATATATATGTATATATATATATATATATATATATATATATATATATATATATATATATATATATATATATATATTATATATCCTAGGTAGTAGGTTGGTAGACCGTAACCGCCCAGGGAGGTACTACCGTTCTTCCAAGCGAGTGTACAGCGGAAGACTGTAATTGTTTTACATGATGGTACGATTGCTGGTGTCTTTTTTCTGTCTCATAAACACGCAAGATTTCAGGTACGTCTTGTTACTTGTACTTACACTTAGGTCACACTACACATGCATGTACGTGCATATATATATACACACACTGTTGTGGATTTTCTACTATTTTCTTACTAGTTCTTGTTCTTGTTTATATCCTCTTATCTCCAAGGGGAAGTGGAACAGAATTCTTCCTCCCTAAGCCATGCACGTCGTAAAAGGCTACCAAAATGCCAGGAGCATGGGGTTAGTAACCACTTCTTCTGTATAGATTACTCAAGTTAAAAAGAGAAACTTTTGTTTTTCTTTTTGGTTCACCCTGCCTCGGTGGGATACGACCGGTTTGTTGAAAGAAGATTATATATATATATATATATATATATATATATATATATATATATATATATATATATATATATATATATATATATATATATATAAGATATATATATATATATATATATATATATATATATATATATATATATATATATATATATATATATATATATATATATAACAACGCTGCGACTAGCCGAGATTCGAACCCATGTAGTTTTGGCCCGCCTTATTGTGAGCGAAAATCACACATGACGCTCTAACCCGGTGTGGTTTTCGCTCACCATGTTGCGGCCCAAAACGACATTGGTTCGAATCCTTGACTAGTCGTAGTGTTGTTAATGATTCAGTATCACTCGTTCGTGGTCACAATCATATATAAACTGCTTGTTGAGGCTAGTACACCAAACGGGGATAAGAATGAAATTAGCTTAGAGGCACCCACACCACCGCATGTCCTCGGACCAAGAGTAACACACCTAGCTTGGCTGGGTGCTTGGGTTTTGTAGGATTGTGTGGTTCAGTGGGTTAAGGCGTTATGTGATTTTCGCTCACCACGAGAAAGGGCCAAATCTGTATGGTTTCGAATCCTCGGCTATTCGCAGTGTTGTTATTGATTCAGTACCACTCGTTCGTGCAAGTCTGTTTTGAATCACCTTATTCTCAATTTTTTTATTATTCTATTTAAAAAATATTCCTATCATGATAATCATTGTGGACCATAAAGCAATACAGAAATTATCTTGGAGTCACGAAGTTCATTTATTCATCCAGTTATACTAGTAAATAGCAATTAGCAATGGTGATGGAATCAAGAAATATGTCAGATTTAGTACTATAAAGTCTACGACCTTGTTTACCTGTACTACAATACTACAGTTAAACCATACCCCCGGCCGGGATTGAACCCGCGGTCATAGAGTCTCAAAACTCCAGCCCGTCGCGTTAGCCACTAGACCAGCTAGCCACAATAAGATTCATCCAACTTGAGTGAATACTACAGTTGTTGTTATAAATTCTACGGACATGACAAATAACATTATACCTAATAAGAAAGAAAATATAATGTAATAAACTCTACGGACATTTCCACCCATATTTCACTTACTCCAAAAAACATTATTATAACAAACTCAGATATTTATTTCCATACTTCACTAGTTAACTATAAAGACATTTATACGAACGTTTATACCCATACCCATACATACATTTTTATTCTTTATATTTACCCATATTTCACTATTATAAATACTTTCACAACAAACTCTACGGCCATGTAAACCCATATTTCATATATTGCATATGTTTAATAAACTCTACGTATACTTTTACCCATGTTTCACTTACTGTGAATACCTGCCTTTCATACTCTACGGAAATTTAAAGGGCACGTAAGTTTCCCTGTCTTCTAATAAATGTTCATTTTTCTCGAAATGATCTACCTTGTCTATAATTACTATCGTATTTAATTTTGTATGCTTCCGTAAGGTGACAGCCCTCGGATATGGGTTAAGCTTCGCGCCTACTAGTGGGGACTCTGATTATGTTGACGTAGAAGTTTTCTTGCAATCTTGAAAAACAAGGGTATCTCTTCCCTGCAACGTTCAACATTTGCAAAGTTATGGAATATGGGGCTCTGCTCACACTAAGATTTCTTAAGTCACACTGTAAATTAAAGAAAGATCATAGACTTCACCTTACGAAAGCAGACAAAGTAAATACGATAGTAATTATGGACAAGGTAGATTATTTCGGAAAAAATGCGCATTTTATTAAAAGACAGGGAAACTTACGTGTCCCTTAATAAGAACCCATGTTTCACTTACTATAAATGAAATTTAGAAAATAATACACAAATAACCCGCACATAAAAGACAGAAGCTTACGACGACGTTTCGGTCCGACTTGGACCATTGACAAAGTCACACTAACAGAGGAGGAGCAGGACGGCTATATATAGGCAGGAAGAGGTGGAGGTAGTAGTAGTGGTAGTAGGAGTAGTAGTAGTAGTACAAGAATTGTATATAATACCGACAGGATGAAATGACACATGCACAACACCCGGGCATCCCCACCGTAGACGTTTCGCCATCCAGCCAGCCACTGGATGGCGAAACGTCCACAACAAAGACAACCAGACGCCGCACATGTATCGTTCCAGTCACGGTATTGTGCCTTTTTGTTATTTAGAAAATAATATTAGCGGAACGAGAATTTATACAGCAGAATCAACGTTATTTAAGAGTAAGGCGGAGAGTAGGATATCAGATGAACAAGGAGGCTTCAGGGAAGGTAGGGGGTGTGTAGACCAAGTGTTTACGGTGAAAAGTATAGGTGAACAGTATTTAGATAACGCTAAAGAGGTTTTTGTGGCATTTACGGAATTGGAAAAGGCATATGACAGGATGGATAGGAAGGCAATGTGGCAGATGTTGCAGGTGTATGGTATAGGATGTGTGATGTCACCGTGGTTCTTCAATATATTAATAGATAGGGTTATAAGAGAATGCGAGGGTCTTGGCAAGAGGCGTGGAGTTAAAAGATAAAGAATCAAAGACAAAGTGGGAGTTGTGACAGTTGCTCTTTGCTGATGACACTGTGCTCTTGGGAGATTCTGAAGAGAAGTTGCAGAGGTTGGTGGATGAATTTGATAGGGTATGTAAAAGAAGAAAATTAAAAGTGAATATAGGAAAGAGTTAGGTTATGAGGATAACAAAAAGATTAGGTGGCGAAAGATTGGGTATCAGATTGGAGGGAGAGAGTATGGAGGAGGTGAATGTATTCACATATTTAGGAGTGGACGTGTCAGCAGATGGATGGATCTATGAAGGATGAGGTGAATCATAGAATTGATGAGGGGAACAGGGTGAGTGGTGCACTTAGGAGTCTGTGGAGACAAAGAACTTTGTCCGTGGAAGCAAAGACAGGAATGTATAAGAGTATAGTTGTACCAACACTCTTGTATGGGTGTGAAGCATGGGTGATGAATGTTGCAACGAGGAGAAAGCTGGAGGCAGTGGAGACGTCATGTCTGAGGGCAATGTGTGGTGTGAATATAATGCAGAGAATTCGTAGTTCAGAAATTAGGAGAAGGTGTGTTGTGTTGGTTCGGACACGTAGAGAGAATGGAACAAAACAGAATGACTTCGAGAGTGTATAAATCTGTAGTGGAGGGAAGGTGGGGTAGGGGTCGGCCTAGGAAGGGTTGGAGGAAGAGGGTAAAGGAGGTTTAGTGTGCGAGGGGCTTGGACTTCCAGCAAGCATGCGTGAGCATATTTGGTAGGAGTGAATTGAGACAAATGGTTTTTAATACTTGACGTGCTGATAGAGTGTGAGCAAAGTAACATTTATGAAGAAATTCAGGGAAACCGGCAGGCCGATGTGTTAATAATATAGATATATAAATATTATAGATATATAAATATATATATATATATATATATATATATATATATATATATATATATATATATATATATATATATATATATATCTCAGTAGTAGTAACCAGTTACCAGTAACCAGTGTACCAGTAGATGACTCACTACCAACCGTCTCTGCCTGAGTCACTGTCTGTATTCATATTGCCGCTGACCACAGCAGTATTTCAAAGACCCCCTCATATATGGGTACTGTGGGCGGTCAGTTATACGAGAGTGAGCAAGAAGGCAGGTCACGGCTGTTTGGCTCTTCCATACTTACTGTTATAATTATACGTATTTCCAGCCTACGTGAGTATTACTTTACCCTATCCACGTGTTCGAACCCCCACATGATATATATATATATATATATATATATATATATATATATATATATATATATATATATATTTATATATATATATATATATATATATATATATATATATATATATATATATATATATACATGTATATTTTATTTAAAGACAAAATACATTGGCCAAACATTCACAAAAATACAACAGAAAGTAAAACAACATAGGTAACTCAGAGCTACATCTCGAATACTTCGTCCAGCTCCCCTGCGGTGGACCGCGTGCCCAGAATGCTGCAGGCATTTCCTCTCTGGATCGCAACACTGAGTGTCTGAAAGAGGAAGCTGGTTGCCCTGTGGTCCTTGGTTTCTATGATGAGCTTTTCACCTAGCTCTTTGAGGAACTTTAGAGCACACTTGCCCCATGCTCCAAGGGTCTCCGACCCTATTGGAATGAAGTTATAGCAAGGGGGAAGGTCTTCATATTTTCGGATCTTCTGGGTCTCCCTGTGGCTGGCAGCTCCACCCCCTTCCACTACAGAGTATGGCATGTAGGTGTCTGCCAATGTGGCAGCACAGGTGTAGTCCCAGGCAATCTGCTTTCCATCCTTCCAGGGTAGCATAGTGGCTCCATCAGGACGCTTTTGACTTTCATCAGACCTCTGTACTTGGGGTTCCCGTTGAGCTGGGCAACGGGCTGTGGCGAGGCTTCTCTTTATTATATCATTGACCTCCTCATGTCTGACATACTTCCCTTCTGCTGTGTGACACACGAGACCATGAAGTCCGAATTGATCAGCTGTCGCCCTGCTGCAAATACATCTATGTTCGGTGAGGATGGGGGCGGCTAGGCGAAGAGCAACACCAATCCGAATGGCCTGTGGGTCGAGACGGGTGCCCAGGGAGGAATTGGGAACAGCTAACAGGAAATCTCCTGAGTGTGGAGCCTTCACTGCCAGGAGACGAGCTTTGTTCTTTCCTGAAGCATTGGAGAGCATTGTGTTGGCGATTTTTTCCATGATCGGTTTGTCCCAGTGGGACTGTTTGTGCTGTTTGGGAGGAGCTGGTCTACTGGAGGAGTCTGTAAGGGTGTCCCACCGAATCGCTGCTTCAGTAAACCTGGGGTCTTGAGCTCCTACCACATCTCTCAAGCGTTCGGGTACTATCTTCTTGACTAATGCACTGGAAGCCAAACACGAAGACAGAAAAGCAGGTAAAGCAACATGCGTTGCTTTACGCACCCCTATACCTCCCAGTCGTACTGGGAGGGTTGCCTGATCCCATTGCTCATCCTCTAGTGACAGGTTCAGTGCCTTCTTAAAAGTTGATCTCAGGTGTGCGTCATATTCATCGAGTGTTGGGTTGTCAAAGGAGGGTGCACCTCAAGAAGTAAGTGAGTCTTTGTATATATATATATGTCGTGCCGATTATGTAAAACTGCGATCTTCGCTTAAATCATTCTGAACCTAACGAAAAAAAAATATATTTCATTGTTTTTTTATTATTAAATTATTGTAAACTCATCTAAAATATATTTAGTTGGATTAGGCTAAATTAAATTGTGTTTGTTATAATAAAGTTAAGTACGTTTTCTAAGGTTCTTCTGGTACAAAATTATTAATTTTTGTATTAACATAAATGAAAAAACATATTTACAAATGTATGCGAGAAAATTTTAAAAGGACTTAATTGACTAATTTTACGTATTCGGCGTAACACACACACACACACACACACACACACACACACACACACACACACACACACACACACACACATATATATATATATATATATATATATATATATATATATATATATATATATATATATATATATATATATATATATATATTATTGCACCAACGAAATGTGGTATTGATCATGAGAACACTGCGACTAGTCAAGGAGTCGAACCCATGCTGTTTTGGCTTGCCTCATGGTGGGCTAACACTCATGGTGCCTTAATCCACGAGACCACACAGCCCTTCAGAGTAGCGCATCCAGCAGAACTGGATGTTGTACTCGCTACCGAAGGACACACGATGGTGTGGAAGACTCGAGGCTAATTTCATTCTACTCCCTGTTTGGTGTACTAGTACAACGAGCAGTATTTTATATTATTGTACCCGCGAACATGTGGTATTGATCAATAATATTTATATATTTATATATCTATAATATTTATAAATCTATATTATTAACACATCGGCCGTCTTCCACCAAGGCAGAGTGAACAAAAAGAGAAGAAACACTTTTATTATCATTCACTCCATCTCTGTCTCGCCAGAGGCGTGCTTACACTACAGTTATAAAACTGCAACATTAACACCCCTCCTTCAGTGTGCAGGGACTGTACTTCCCACCTCCAAGACTCAAAAGCACGTCAAGTCATAAAAGCTATTAGTCTCTATTCACTCCTGTCTAACACGCTCACTCACGCTTGCTCTATGTTCAAGCCCCTCGCACGCAAAACCCCCACCACCCCCTCCCTCTAACCTTTCCAAGGATGACCTCTACCCCGTCTTCCTTCCACTGCAGAGTTATACGCTCTCCAAGTGATTCTCTTTTGTTCCATCTTCTCAAAATGTCCAAATCACCTCAACCCTTCCTCTGCCTTCTGGATAATACTTTTAGAACCCCCGCACCTCCTTGTAATCTCCAGCTATGGATTCTCTGCTTTATATTCCCACCTCACATTGCCCTCAGACACGATATCTACACTACCTCCAGCCTTGTCTTATATATAATGTTGTGCCGAATGAGTAAAACTTGCGATTTTGCTTTAAAAGCAATGCACTTCTTGCCGAATAGGGCAAGAGGAAATTTGTGTATGCAGTAATTTCGCAAAAACCATTCTAAACCAAACGAAAAATATATATCTCATTGCTTATTATTAAATTATTGTAAACTTATATAAAATACATTTGGATTAGGCTAAATTCAACTGCGCTTGTTATAATAAGGATAGGCAAGTTTCCTAACGTTCTTTTGATACAAAATCATTAATTTTTATATTAAGATCTTTAAATGTATAAGAGAAAACTTTAGGAAGGACTTAATTTTAAATGAGTTCTTCCTAACTGACCAGTTTTACTTATTCGGCACGAAACACACACACACGTTATATATATATATATATATATATATATATATATATATATATATATATATATATATATATATATATATATATATATATATATATATATATATATATATATATATATATATATATATGCATATAGGATAATTTTCATTCAACAGAAGTTCTATATTAAAAGTTTCCCATATACTGCAAATGTCTCCATATATTTGAAGGTATAACATACGACATACATAATTAAAGATACAAGTAAAAGGGTAACAGAGTCTATAAATGTACTATCATTATTTGAATGAGTAGTTTTTAACATCAAGATATACGAGCCAAGCATCTCACAACTCTCCTTCACTGGTGACAGTGACAACGGTCATCACAATAGTGTTAAGAAGTGTCTGAAGATATAATTTGTAGCTGAATTGATGTGTACTATTTTCACACCGACAATTCTAAAGATTTTTTTTTTAGGTTGGGAAATCTTTTACGTTTCTTGAGAGTCATGACATTTTCTGAAGTTTGTAATCAACTAAGAAGTGTAAATGTTACTTTAACATTTGACAGAAACTCTAAACTTGAAGCTCGAGGAATGTAATTAAACAGGACAGGACGGGGAGGCAAGACACGAAGGCAAACCAGGAAGGAAGGAGAGGATGGAAGGTCAAGAGGTAAACCAGATAGGCAGACCAGAAAGTCGGAGTGAAAGACTACTGCATGGCCACTGCTGGCATCTAGAGTGTACATTGTCTGAGCACGTCTAGAGCACAGTGTTCTTTTAAAATCATCTTAAGAAAAAATCAGGTAAAGCTCTAGGCAACCAATATGGTAATAAGCCTCTCCTGAAGCTTAGATTCCATGAGTTACATCACTCCCAGAAGATCAAATTATACTTCCACACAGTGAAGTATTTTTCCTTCAGATTTCGAGAATTACAATTGTTTTTCTCCAGAGTTCAGTACCGCTCGACATTAGGTGTAAATTTACAAAACGAATCACAGGTTGTGATAGACTGTGTTTTTGGTGTTGCTGTTGCATTCGTCAGGGGAAAATCACCTGACCTGGATCCTTATCACATGATGCTCGTTTAATTAACAGTGTCGTTGGTATTCTAGCAAGGGAGCGACAGGAAGCAATTGTTTGTGTGCGCTTCTATTAACGGTGGTGTCTACCAGTACATGCGACAGTAGTAATAGTTGGCACTATGGCAGACATTGTAAGAGATCTGGTAGTATGCGTTTACTTTAGGGAGAGTATCTGAGTCCCTCCTGTCATGGCTTGAGGGACTGATCGCCTTAAAATTACTTCTACTCTCATCATTGTTATTACAGACTGTATTACAGCGAAGTCTGTGTGAGGGCGAAACGTATCTGCGATGGAGATACCTAAGTGTTGCACATATTTTTTATTTACCGGAGCACAGAGCAACGATCACCAGCTTCCTGTTCGGACTTTGTAGTCAGACTGAAGGTGGTCTTTCGTAGATTAGACTGCTATCAGTCATACTCTCCATAGTTATGTAAGGACACAGTCAAGCACGACCAGTTGATACTCATACATTCGCATTATTCATACGATGAATATTAATTAGAAATGCCACATAGCAAAGCGAGTAGTGCTGAGACCCTTAACACATAAACAGGGTAAGTCGAATAAATTAGCGTAATTGGTAGATGAAGGGGAAAGACCGATCTCGTGTATATATACCGAAGAGATTATAGAAATTAGTTATTTTGGAGAGATACTGTTGATACTACTACTACCGCTACTGCTACTGCCTCTAATACTACTACTACTACTTCTACTACTACTACTACTATTACTACTACCACTACTTCTAAAACTACTATTAGTCTTACTGTCTACTACTAGATAGAAAAAGAGAGAGCGAGAGAGAGAAAGAGAGAGAGAGAGAGAGAGAGAGAGAGAGAGAGAGAGAGAGAGAGAGAGAGAGAGAGAGAGAGAGAGAGAGAGAGAGAGAGAGAGAGAGAGAGAGAGAAAGAGAGAGAGAGGGGTGGAGTGTTTGGTTTATACTTATTCAGCATCACTCACCATGGTTGTGTGTGCATATATCCATTCGTAATTTTTTTCCAGCATTTGCCACTCAACGTTAAATCTTTTTTTTTCAACAATGTACGAAAGCCCAGTGATCCTCCCTGTTATGCAAAACACACTTTCTACTATGTGAACCAGAATACCTGTTTTGCGATCCAAACTCCCTATTATGCTAGCCAGACTAAACGAGGTGATCCAAACTCCATAACGTGATCCAGGCCTCCTACTTTGTGATCCACTCGTCTTACGATACGAGGGAAAATCCAGGAGTGAATACGCAATATTTCATGGAGAAGCGGCCCGGTGGTGCTCACTCTCAGCCATAAAGTTATTCCTATCATCAGACCTCCACACACCCTCCGATATTATTATCCACTACCAACGTATCCACAACCCCCCACAGGCAACCGTAATACCTCCCAACCACAGCCAAGCTCCCTATCCACCCAAATTCCCATGTCCACCCAAAGTCACCCTCACCAACCCATATCAACCCTCATCCTCTTTCATCCACCCTAACCCTCGCCCCAATCACCCTCACTCAGGATGCATCACTCACACTGGCCGCCCTTCACTCTAATCCCGTAAAGAAACGCCTGCTGGAATCCACTTTCTTTTTATTATAATCCTTAAGATATTTTCTCCCTTGTCTCCCCTCTTATTATACAGAGCAGGACCGCTATAGTGAGTCTGTATTATAGAGAAGAAGCGCTATAATAAGCAGGTTTGCAAGAGTTTAGTAGAGCCACTTCAGTAGAGGATCCTTGTAGTGAACATACAACTTCACATTGATCACTACAGTGTATAACCACTACAGTGAAATACCATAGTAAATAACCACTACAGTGAGCTACAACTTCGGCGGACAATTACTACGGTGAACTACCACTACAGTGAACAACTTACAACGAAGAGCCACTACTGTAAGCAACCATTTTAGTGAACAGTTATTACAGCGAACAACTATGTATCTGTTTTTTTAAACCATTTATCACAACTATGTATCTACACAAAGAAGTGTTTGTGTTTTTGTATATAAGCCGAAATAAAATTTGTGCACATTCACTCACATATATAGAGCGAGATTTATGTACATTGAGAGTTTACCTTAATCCCTGTAGCACAGGTGAATTATAAGCCTTATGAGAGCTGTATGACCCCTGTCGGTTTAGCGCTTTCTTTGAGTATAATAATAATAATCATAATAATAATAATAATAATAATAATAATATAAGCCTTATGACTTACAAGCAGTTCGGTAGCCTTCAAACCTAAGCAAGCAACAAGCTAAGAAGAATTACTAACTAATCATGACTGCGACACTTGAGGTAACGAGACAGTGGCATGTGGCACTCCAGCTGCAGCACTGCGACTCCAGCCACGATCAATAGATGGCGCTGAAGTCATATATCAGAAGCTGCTGTAGCTGCTGGACCTTTAATAGAATACCTGACGATATCCTCATCAGCCTACTGCAGTCTCTCGACTCAAGTTAAAGGATTTCAACACCGTATATATAAACCTTCCTGTATGATGGAATATAGCACTGAAATATAGCTAACTTTTGTTCCCACAATGTAACTGTTGTATCACAGAATAGAGCTGTAACACACTGCTGCTTTATCCAGTGTTGCTAAATAATAAAAAAAAAGACAACGGTAGAGGACAATGTCGAACAAGTACTTTTTAAGTGAGGAAAAAATGATTATTGTACTTCGTAAAATATTGCTCTTTTATACGCAGCTCATATTGTAGGCTCATTTCAAATTTTAGGCCTATTTATGTACTGTATATTACCAAGCCGTGGATACCATCCACAGGAATGGATTAATACAAAGGTACCTATTTACTGCTAGTTAAACAGGTTACACCTGTTCCCTCTGTACTTGACTGAAGAAGTCTACTGTGTAGGCGAAACATGTCATCAATAAAGATACCCAACTGTTGCACATGTGTCTTAATTTTCAACTTGTCGGTGTTTTACACAAGTGTAAATAACTTAACTCTGACACCTATTTACGTCCAAGTGAACAACAGGAAGCAGCATGTGTAAATAGACTTACCAATGCATTTCAGCCCACATAGTTGTGAGTCGTACAAGAGGTGGTTCAGCCCACATAGTTGTGAGTCGTACAAGAGGTGGTTCAGCCCACATAGTTGTGAGTCGTACAAGAGGTGGTTCAGCCCACATAGTTGTGAGTCGTACAAGAGGTGGTTCAGCCCACATAGCTGTGAGTCGTGCAAGAGGTGGTTCAGCCCACATAGTTGTGAGTCGTACAAGAGGTGGTTCAGCCCACATAGTTGTGAGTCGTACAAGAGGTGGCTCAGCCCACATAGCTGTGAGTCGTACAAGAGGTGGTTCAGCCCACATAGCTGTGAGTCGTGCAAGAGGTGGTTCAGCCCACATAGCTGTGAGTCGTACAAGAGGTGGCTCAGCCCACATAGCTGTGAGTCGTACAAGAGGTGGCTCAGCCCACATAGCTGTGAGTCGTACAAGAGGTGGTTCAGCCCACATAGCTGTGAGTCGTACAAGAGGTGGCTCAGCCCACATAGCTGTGAGTCGTACAAGAGGTGGCTCAGCCCACATAGCTGTGAGTCGTACAAGAGGTGGTTCAGCCCACATAGCTGTGAGTCGTACAAGAGGTGGTTCAGCCCACATAGCTGTGAGTCGTACAAGAGGTGGCTTAGCCCACATAGCTGTGAGTCGTACAAGAGGTGGTTCAGCCCACATAGCTGTGAGTCGTACAAGAGGTGGCTCAGCCCACATAGCTGTGAGTCGTACAAGATGTGGCTCAGCCCACATAGCTGTGAGTCGTACAAGAGGTGATTCAGCCCACATAGCTGTGAGTCGTACAAGAGGTGGCTTAGCCCACATAGTTGTGAGTCGTACAAGAGGTGGCTCAGCCCACATAGCTGTGAGTCGTACAAGAGGTGGCTCAGCCCACATAGCTGTGAGTCGTACAAGAGGTGGTTCAGCCCACATAGCTGTGAGTCGTACAAGAGGTGGCTCAGCCCACATAGCTGTGAGTCGTACAAGAGGTGGCTCAGCCCACATAGCTGTGAGTCGTACAAGATGTGGCTCAGCCCACATAGCTGTGAGTCGTACAAGAGGTGGTTCAGCCCACATAGCTGTGAGTCGTACAAGAGGTGGCTCAGCCCACATAGTTGTGAGTCGTACAAGAGGTGGTTCAGCCCACATAGCTGTGAGTCGTACAAGAGGTGGCTCAGCCCACATAGCTGTGAGTCGTACAAGAGGTGGTTCAGCCCACATAGCTGTGAGTCGTACAAGAGGTGGCTCAGCCCACATAGCTGTGAGTCGTACAAGAGGTGGCTCAGCCCACATAGCTGTGAGTCGTACAAGAGGTGGTTCAGCCCACATAGCTGTGAGTCGTACAAGAGGTGGCTCAGCCCACATAGCTGTGAGTCGTACAAGATGTGGCTCAGCCCACATAGCTGTGAGTCGTACAAGAGGTGGTTCAGCCCACATAGCTGTGAGTCGTACAAGAGGTGGCTCAGCCCACATAGTTGTGAGTCGTACAAGAGGTGGCTCAGCCCACATAGCTGTGAGTCGTACAAGAGGTGGCTCAGCCCACATAGCTGTGAGTCGTACAAGAGGTGGTTCAGCCCACATAGCTGTGAGTCGTACAAGAGGTGGCTCAGCCCACATAGCTGTGAGTCGTACAAGAGGTGGCTCAGCCCACATAGCTGTGAGTCGTACAAGATGTGGCTCAGCCCACATAGCTGTGAGTCGTACAAGAGGTGGTTCAGCCCACATAGCTGTGAGTCGTACAAGAGGTGGCTCAGCCCACATAGTTGTGAGTCGTACAAGAGGTGGCTCAGCCCACATAGCTGTGAGTCGTACAAGAGGTGGCTCAGCCCACATAGCTGTGAGTCGTACAAGAGGTGGTTCAGCCCACATAGCTGTGAGTCGTACAAGAGGTGGCTCAGCCCACATAGCTGTGAGTCGTACAAGAGGTGGCTCAGCCCACATAGCTGTGAGTCGTACAAGAGGTGGTTCAGCCCACATAGCTGTGAGTCGTACAAGAGGTGGCTCAGCCCACATAGCTGTGAGTCGTACAAGAGGTGGCTCAGCCCACATAGCTGTGAGTCGTACAAGAGGTGGCTCAGCCCACATAGTTGTGAGTCGTACAAGAGGTGGCTCAGCCCACATAGCTGTGAGTCGTACAAGAGGTGGCTCAGCCCACATAGCTGTGAGTCGTACAAGAGGTGGTTCAGCCCACATAGCTGTGAGTCGTACAAGAGGTGGCTCAGCCCACATAGCTGTGAGTCGTACAAGAGGTGGCTCAGCCCACATAGCTGTGAGTCGTACAAGAGGTGGTTCAGCCCCACAGTCGTAGCTCAACCCACTGTGAGTCGTACAAGAGGTGGCTCAGCCCACATAGCTGTGAGTCGTACAAGAGGTGGCTCAGCCCACATAGCTGTGAGTCGTACAAGAGGTGGCTCAGCCCACATAGCTGTGAGTCGTACAAGAGGTGGCTCAGCCCACATAGCTGTGAGTCGTACAAGAGGTGGCTCAGCCCACATAACTGTGAGTCGTACAAGAGGTGGCTCAGCCCACATAGTTGTGAGTCGTACAAGAGGTGGCTCAGCCCACATAGCTGTGAGTCGTACAAGAGGTGGCTCAGCCCACATAGCTGTGAGTCGTACAAGAGGTGGCTCAGCCCACATAGCTGTGAGTCGTACAAGAGGTGGCTCAGCCCACATAGCTGTGAGTCGTACAAGAGGTGGTTCAGCCCACATAGCTGTGAGTCGTACAAGAGGTGGTTCAGCCCACATAGCTGTGAGTCGTACAAGAGGTGGTTCAGCCCACATAGCTGTGAGTCGTGCAAGAGGTGGTTCAGCCCACATAGCTGTGAGTCGTACAAGAGGTGGTTCAGTCCACATAGTTGTGAGTCGTACAAGAGGTGGTTCAGCCCACATAGCTGTGATTCGTACAAGAGGTGGTTCAGCCCACATAGCTGTGAGTCGTACAAGAGGTGGTTCAGCCCACATAGCTGTGAGTCGTACAAGAGGTGGCTCAGCCCACATAGCTGTGAGTCGTACAAGAGGTGGTTCAGCCCACATAGCTGTGAGTCGTACAAGAGGTGGCTCAGCCCACATAGCTGTGAGTCGTACAAGAGGTGGTTCAGCCCACATAGCTGTGAGTCGTACAAGAGGTGGCTCAGCCCACATAGCTGTGAGTCGTACAAGAGGTGGCTCAGCCCACATAGCTGTGAGTCGTACAAGAGGTGGCTCAGCCCACATAGCTGTGAGTCGTACAAGAGGTGGCTCAGCCCACATAGCTGTGAGTCGTACAAGAGGTGGCTCAGCCCACATAGCTGTGAGTCGTACAAGAGGTGGTTCTGGGAGTTACTAGTGAGAAGAACTACCGTGACATCACTATACTTTCATTGTTCCTTAACATTAACAACAGTCAAGTCCTAAGTTCTACAAATTACTAAAAAAAGTTTTGAACTCGTGGAAAAAGTTTATATATGAATTTCTAAGTACTTTCCAGGTAAGTTTCTCTCTTAAGTGGGTAACTTGGTATCTTTGTCGCAAAGGAATACTTAAGTTTAAGTGATACGGGAAAGTTGCACTACTGATGCATGACGAGAACTACATAAAGTTACTTTTTAGTTTATCACCGATAAATTAAGTAACTGACTGATTTGTTTAAGTTATTTGTTATACTGTAGAAGTGTTAAGTTGCATGACCCTGGTGGGTTTAGCTCTTAGTTTTGACTATAGTAATAATATAGATATATTAAGTGATCTGTGCTCACTGACGCTCCGTCACTTATACACTTACAATTCTTTATCATTAACGAGTTTCTATCATAAACACTCATATAATTATATAATTATCTTGATCTATAATTTCATTAGCGAACACAAGTTAGTAGAACTTGAGTTTTGGAAGCAGAGTGTCTGCGCTGCGCTTGTTGTCTGGTATGTTATTGAATCACGATATTTATGAGCTTCTGGAGTCACAGCTAAAGAGCGAGTGATGGTGAATGTATTTTCTTCCTTGCGTCTGCTTCTGTTTGTTCCTCCAAACATCTGTGTGCACTCCGAGAACATGATCCTTGTGTCGTGTTTACAGTCAATCACCACCAACAAGAAAAGTTTCCGGCTCAGTGGGACTTCTACCCTCTTCTTCCTCCTCCTTCTCCACCTCCACCTCCTCCTCCTCCACCTCCACCTCCACCTCCACCTTCACCTTCACCTCCTCCTCCCCCTCCTCCTCTTCCTCCTCCTTCTCCTCCTCATTATGAGAGACTTGAAGTTTTTACTGGCTGCAGACATGCATAAGTGTCTCAGCTTTTATGCCTCAAAATTGAAAGCTGCCCAAGAAAGACCAAAGAAGACCAGGGAGCAATTACATCAACTTTTACACTTATGAAATATTCACCACAGCAGCTCAGAGGTGAACCTATAAACGAACACCAGTGGAAAGCATCGCTCCATGACAAACGCTTATTGTATATATATATATATATATATATATATATATATATATATATATATATATATATATATATATATATATATATATATATATATATATATATATATATATATATATATATATATATATATATATATATATATATATAATCTCATCTGGTCTGAGACGGTACATGATCAGAGCGTCTCCGCTACTGGTATCGGTTCACTGATCGGAAACCTATCAACCAATCGCAGGCTACAACACGCTTGTAGACTCCCGCTGCTACCAATCAGATCTCACAATTGGCCAGCGAACATCCAGTCGCAGCCTAGCAAAGCGATCATCATACGATGGACATCGGACCGTTCGACGTTCGACTGCCATCACTGGGCTACGAATATCGGGCCGGAGGATCGTGGTCGTCGGTCCGTGAACACTTGGCCCGCGTGTGAGAACTGACCACATGTGAGTTCTGATAATGTACTCACCTGGCTCCTCCGTTCCGGTGGTCGCTACTAGGACCACTCTCTCCCTGCTCCAAGGGTTTGATCGTACGTCTTCTTAAACCTATGTATGGCTTCTGCCTCCACTACATCACCCTGTGTGTGTGTGTGTGTGGGGGGGGGGTCTGAAGTGAATGATAATACTAAAAGATAATCAGACTGACATACGGAGAGGAACCATCAACAATAACATCAGAAACAAGAAAAACAAGAAGAAAAACGGAAATGAAGATCAGACAAATGAAACAGATAAGATTCAATACAAACAGCCAAATGTAGTAGCAATAATGGTATAAATCTATCAAACAATACATGCATAAATCTAGCAACAGTAGTTGTAAAAGTCTAGCAACATTAACTGTATAAATCCAGCAACAATAGCTGTATAAGTCTAGCAACATTAACTGTATAAATCTAGCAACAATAGCTGCATAAATCTAGCAAGAATAGCTATATGCATCTAGCAACAATAGCTGTATATATCTAGCAACAATGGCTGTATAAATCTAGCAACATTAACTGTATAGATCTACCTGGAGTATACCTGGAGTATACTTGGAGAGTGTTTCGGGGCTTAATGCCCCCGCGGCTCGGTCTGAGACCAGGCCTAGTGGTGAATCAGGGTCTGATCAACCAGGCTGTTACTGCTGGCCGCACGCAAACTGCCGTATGAACCACAGCCCGGCTGGTCAGGTAGTGACTTAAGGTGCCTGTCCAGGGGTCTATTCGTAATCACCCTTATGTGTGCTGGGAGGCAGTTGAACAGTCTTGGGCCCCTAACACTTATTGTGTTGTCTCTCAGTGTTGTCGTGGCGCCCCTGCTTTTCATTGGGGGAATGTAGGATCTCCTGCCGAGTCTTTTGCTTTCATAGGGAGTGATTTTCGTGTACAAGTTTGGTTCTAACCCCTCTAGGATTTTCCACGTGTATATTATCATGTATATCTCTTGCCTGCGTTCCATGGAATACAAATCAAGGGACTTCAACCGTTCCCAGTAATTTAGGTGCCTTATTGTACTTATGTGTGCCGTGAAAGTTCTTTGTACACTCTCCAGGTCAGCAATTTCACCAGCCTTGAAGGGGGCCGTTAGTGTACAGCAGTATCCCAGCCTAGAGAGAACAAACGATTTGAAAAGAATCATCATGGGCTTGGCGTCCATAGTATTGAAGGTTCTCATTATCCATCCTATGATTTTCCTATCAGATGCGGGAGATACATTGCTGTGGTCTTTGAACGCGAGATCCTCTGACATATCACTCCCAGGTCCTTCACATTACTTTTTCGCCTTATAGTATGGTTAGAGTTTGTTGTATACCCTGATACAGTTTTAATTTCTGAGTAATTGAAATTTCTCTTCATTGAACTTCATATTGTTTTGAGTGGCCCATTTGAAGATTTGGTTGATGTCCTCTTGGAATATTACGGTGTCTTCGATGGAGGACACTCATGGCAATCCGGGTGTCATCCGCAAAGGAAGACACGGAACTATGGCTTACATCTTTGTCTATGTCAGATATGAGGATGAGGAACAGGATGAGAGCGAGTACTGTGCCTTGTGGAACAAAGCTTTTCTCTATAGCTGCTTCGGACTTTACTCTGTTTACTATTAGTGCTCTGTTTGTCACGAAGTTATAGATCCATCTTCCAACTTTTTCTGTTATTTCTTTATCACGCATTTTGTGCGCTGTAACACCATGGTCATACTTGTCGAAGGCCTTTGCAAAGTCTGTGTATAGTACATCTGTAGTTCGTTTATTCTCTATACCATCCAAGACCTTGTCATAGTGGTCTAGTAACTGGAACAGGCAGGAGTGACCTGTTCTAAACCCGTCTTGCCCTGAATTGTGTAACTGATGGGTATCTAGGTGGTTGGCTATTTTGCTTCTTAGAACCGTTTCAGAGATTTTTATGATATGAGATATTAACGCTATCGGTCTGTAGTCCTTTGCAATTGCTTTACTGCCACCTTTGCAGAGTGGGGCTATGTCTGTTGTTTTAGTGAGTATAGGATGACCCTTGTGTCCATGCAACAATAGCTGTATGAATCTAGCAACACTGACTGTATAGCTCTAGCAACATTAACTGTATAAACCTAGCAACAGTGACTGTATAAACCTAGCAACATTGACTGTATAAACCTAGCAACTTTGACTGTATAAATATAGCAACATTAACTGTTTAAATCTAGCAATGTAAAACTGCATAAATCTAGCAAAATTAATTGTATAAATCTAGTTACCCACAACAGTATACATATACTTCACAAGTGGAATATAATATAGACAAATATACATAATATAAACATGTACAAAGTTGGAAAACTTTAATCTTTATTATAATATTCAATGTCAGAGATATTACTGATAATAAAAAAAATCCTCTGTTATATATACGTCTGTTTTATATAACAGATTCATGACCCAAGAGAAGTCAGCAGTTACAATAACAGCAGGAGTCAGCAGTTACAATAACAGCAGGAGTCAGCAGTTACAATAACAGCAGGAGTCAGCAGTTACAATAACAGCAGGAGTCAGCAGTTACAATAACAGCAGGAGTCAGCAGTTACAATAACAGCAGGAGTCAGCAGTTACAATAACAGCAGGAATCAGCAGTTAAAATAACAGCAGGAGTCAGCAGTTACAATAACAGCAGGAATCAGCAGTTACAATAACAGCAGGAGTCAGCAGTTACAATAACAGCAGGAATCAGCAGTTACAATAACAGCAGGAGTCAGCAGTTACAATAACAGCAGGAGTCAGCAGTTACAATAACAGCAGGAGTCAGCAGTCACAATAACAGCAGGAGTCAGCAGTCACAATAACAGCAGGAGTCAGCAGTCAAAATAACAGCAGGAGTCAGCAGTCACAATAACAGCAGGAGTCAGCAGTCACAATAACAGCAGGAGTCAGCAGTCACAATAACAGCAGGAGTCAGCAGTTACAATAAAAGCAGGAGTCAGCAGTTACAATAAAAGCAGGAGTCAGCAGCAGCAATAACAGCAGGAGTCAGCAGCAACAATAACAGGATCTAGCAGTAATAAAGGCAGGAGCCAACAACAAAAGCGTCCGGAATATCAACAACAGCAGTAAGGCCAAGAATAGAAGGAACTTCCAGGAAAAATAATATCAACATCAGGACTATGACTATTATGACCACAAGAACAACAGTCAAGTGAAACAGGTCATCATAAAGCAGGTCATCATAAAGCAGGTTATCATAAAGCAGGTCATCATAAAGCAGGTCATCATAAAGCAGGTCATCAATAACAGCAGGAGTCAGCATCAACAATAAGCAGGATCTAGCAGTAATAAAGGCAGGAGCCAACAACAAAAGCGTCGGAATATCAACAACAGCAGTAAGGCAAGAATAGAAGGAACTTCCAGGAAAAATAATATCAACATCAGGACTATCATTAATGACCACAAGAACAACAGTCAAGTGAAAGCAGGTCATCATAAAGCAGGTCATCATAAAGCAGGTCATCATAAAGCAGGTCATCATAAAGCAGGACATCATAAAGCAGGACATCATAAAGCAGGACATCATAAAGCAGGTCATCATAAAGCAGGTCATCATAAAGCAGGCCATCATAAAGCAGGTCATCATAAAGCAGGTCATCATAAAGCAGGTCATCATAAAGCAGGTCATCATAAAGCAGGTCATCATAAAGCAGGTCATCATAAAGCAGGTCATCATAAAGCAGGTCATCATAAAGTAGGACATCATAAAGCAGGACATCATAAAGCAGGTCATCATAAAGCAGGTCATCATAAAGCAGGTCATCATAAAGCAGGTCATCATAAAGCAGGTCATCATAAAGCAGGTCATCATAAAGCAGGTCATCATAAAGCAGGTCATCATAAAGCAGGTCATCATAAAGCAGGTCATCATAAAGCAGGACATCATAAAGCAGGACATCATAAAGCAGGACATCATAAAGCAGGTCATCATAAAGCAGGTCATCATAAAGCAGGTCATCATAAAGCAGGTCATCATAAAGCAGGTCATCATAAAGCAGGTCATCATAAAGCAGGACATCATAAAGCAGGTCATCATAAAGCAGGTCATCATCAAGCAGGACATCATAAAGCAGGACATCATAAAGCAGGACATCATAAAGCAGGACATCATAAAGCAGGACATCATAAAGCAGGTCATCATCAAGCAGGACATCATAAAGCAGGACATCATAAAGCAGGACATCATAAAGCAGGACATCATAAAGCAGGACATCATAAAGCAGGACATCATAAAGCAGGTCATCATAAAGCAGGTCATCATAAAGCAGGACATCATAAAGCAGGTCATCATAAAGCAGGTCATCATAAAGCAGGACATCATAAAGCAGGTCATCATAAAGCAGGTCATCATAAAGCAGGTCATCATAAAGCAGGACATCATAAAGCAGGTCATCATAAAGCAGGTCATCATAAAGCAGGTCATCATAAAGCAGGTCATCATAAAGCAGGTCATCATAAAGCAGGTCATCATAAAGCAGGTCATCATAAAGCAGGTCATCATAAAGCAGGTCATCATAAAGCAGGTCATCATAAAGCAGGTCATCATAAAGCAGGTCATCGTAAAGCAGGTTACAGCAGGTCGTCCTTACAACAGGTTCTCATACAGCAGGTCGTCATACAGCAGGTCGTCATACAGCAGGTCGTCATACAGCAGGTCGTCATACAGCAGGTCGTCATACAGCAGGTCGTCATACAGCAGGTCGTCATACAGCAGGTCGTCATACAGCAGGTCGTCATACAGCAGGTCGTCATACAGCAGGTCGTCATACAGCATGTCATCATACAGCAGGTCGTCATACAGCAGGTCGTCATACAGTTGGTCGCCATACAGCAGGTCGTCATACAGAAGGTCATCGTACAGCTGGTCGCCATACAGCAGGTCGTCAAACAGCAGGTCGTCATACAGCAGGTCGTCATACAGAAGGTCGTCATACAGCAGGTCGTCATACAGCAGGTCGTCATACAGCCGGTCGTCATACAGCATGTCATCATACAGCAGGTCGTCATACAGCAGGTCGTCATACAGTTGGTCGCCATACAGCAGGTCGTCATACAGCAGGTCGTCGTACAGCTGGTCGCCATACAGCAGGTCGTCATACAGCAGGTCGTCATACAGCAGGTCGTCATACAGCAGGTCGTCATACAGAAGGTCGTCATACAGCAGGTCGTCATACAGCAGGTCGTCATACAGCCGGTCGTCATACAGCAGGTCGTCATACAGCAGGTCGTCATACAGCAGGTCGTCATACAGCAGGTCGTCATACAGCAGGTCGTCATACAGCAGGTCGTCATACAGTTGGTCGCCATACAGCAGGTCGTCATACAGCAGGTCATCGTACAGCTGGTCGCCATACAGCAGGTCGTCAAACAGCAGGTCGTCATACAGCAGGTCGTCATACAGAAGGTCGTCATACAGCAGGTCGTCATACAGCAGGTCGTCATACAGCCGGTCGTCATACAGCATGTCATCATACAGCAGGTCGTCATACAGCAGGTCGTCATACAGCAGGTCGTCATACAGCAGGTCGTCATACAGCAGGTCGTCATACAGCAGGTCGTCATACAGCATGTCATCATACAGCAGGTCGTCATACAGCAGTACGTCATACAGCAGGTCGTCATACAGCAGGTCGTCATACAGCAGTACGTCATACAGCAGGTCGTCATACAGCAGGTCGTCATACAGCAGGTCGTCATACAGCAGGTCGTCATACAGCAGGTCGTCATACAGCAGGTCGTCATACAGCAGTACGTCATACAGCAGGTCGTCATACAGCAGTACGTCATACAGCAGGTCGTCATACAGCAGGTCGTCATACAGCAGGTCGTCATACAGCAGGTCGTCATACAGCAGGTCGTTATACAGCAGGTCGTCATAAGTACGTCAAAGCAGGTCAATACAGCATTCAGAGCAGTCATAGCAGGTCTATACATGGTCGTAAACATTCAGAAGACTCAGCGTAAACACAAGACTCAGCGAATGACAAGAAAATCAACATATTTCAACATTTTTAGTTTCTCTTATTTACTTCTTGATGTACCTGTGTGTTTATATACCTCTGTGTTTATATACCTCTGTGTTTATATACCTCTGTGTTTATATACCTCTGTATTTATATACCTCTGTGTTTATATACCTCTGTGTTTATATACCTGTGTGTTTATATTCCTGTGTGTTTATATACCTCTGTGTTTATATACCTCTGTGTTTATATACCTCTGTGTTTATATACCTCTGTGTTTATATACCTCTGTGTTTATATACCTCTGTGTTTATATAACTCTCTGCTTATATACCTCTTTGTTTATATACCTCTGTGTTTATATAACTCTCTGCTTATATACCTCTGTGTTTATATAACTCTGTGCTTATATACCTCTTTGTTTATATACCTCTGTGTTTATATACCTCTGTGTTTATATACCTCTGTGTTTATATACCTCTGTGTTTATATACCTGTGTGTTTATATTCCTGTGTGTTTATATACCTCTGTGTTTATATACCTCTGTGTTTATATAACTCTCTGCTTATATACCTCTTTGTTTATATACCTCTGTGTTTATATAACTCTCTGCTTATATACCTCTTTGTTTATATACCTCTGTGTTTATATAACTCTCTGCTTATATACCTCTGTGTTTATATAACTCTGTGCTTATATACCTCTTTGTTTATATACCTATGTGTTTATATAACTCTGTGTTTATATACCTCTGTGTTTATATACCTCTGTGTTTATATACCTCTGTGTTTATATACCTCTGTGTTTATATACCTCTTTGTTTATATACCTCTGTGTTTATATAACTCTGTGTTTATATACCTCTGTGTTTATATACCTCTGTGTTTATATACCTCTGTGTTTATATACCTCTGTGTTTATATACCTCTGTGTTTATATACCTCTGTGTTTATATACCTCTGTGTTTATATACCTCTGTGTTTATATAACTCTGTGTTTATATACCTCTGTGTTTATATACCTCTGTGTTTATATACCTCTGTGTTTATATACCTCTGTGTTTATATACCTCTGTGTTTATATAACTCTCTGCTTATATACCTCTTTGTTTATATACCTATGTGTTTATATACCTCTGTGTTTATATATTTCTCTGTTTATATACCTCTGTGTTTATATACCTCTGTGTTTATATAACTCTGCTTATATACCTCTTTGTTTATATACCTATGTGTTTATATACCTCTGTGTTTATAAATCTCTGTGTTTATATACCTCTATGTTTATATACCTCTGTGTTTATATACCTCTGTGTTTATATACCTCTGTGTTTATATATCTCTGTGTTTATATAACTATGTGTTTATATACCTCTGTGTTTATATACCTCTGTGTTTATATATCTCTGTGTTTATATACCTCTGTGTTTATATATCTCTGTGTTTATATAACTCTGTGTTTATATACCTCTGTGTTTATATACCTCTGTGTTTATATACCTCTGTGTTTATAAATCTCTGTGTTTATATACCTCTATGTTTATATACCTCTGTGTTTATATACCTCTGTGTTTATATACCTCTGTGTTTATATACCTCTGTGTTTATATATCTCTGTGTTTATATACCTCTGTGTTTATATATCTCTGTGTTTATATAACTCTGTGTTTATATACCTCTGTGTTTATATACCTCTGTGTTTATATACCTCTGTGTTTATAAATCTCTGTGTTTATATACCTCTGTGTTTATATACCTCTGTGTTTATATGCCTCTGTGTTTATATACGTCTGTGTTTATATACGTCTGTGTTTATATACCTCTGTGTTTATTAATCTCTGTGTTTATATACCTCTGTGTTTATAAATCTCTGTGTTTATATAACTCTGTGTTTATATACCTCTGTGTTTATATACCTCTGTGTTTATATTCCTCTGTGTTTATATACCTCTATGTTTATATACCTCTGAGTTTATATGCCTCTGTGTTTATATACGTCTGTGTTTATATACGTCTGTGTTTATATACCTCTGTGTTTATAAATCTCTGTGTTTATATACCTCTGTGTTTAGAAATCTCTGTGTTTATATAACTCTGTGTTTATATTCCTGTGTGTTTATATACCTCTGTTTATTGACCTTTGCTTTTATATATCTCTGTTTTTATATACCTCCGTGTTTATATACCTATGTGTTTATATACCTCTGTGTTTATATACCTCTGTACTCACCTAGTTGTACTCACCTAGTTGAGGTTGCGGGGGTCGAGTCCGAGCTCCTGGCCCCGCCTCTTCACTGATCGCTACTAGGTCACTCTCCCTGAGCCGTGAGCTTTATCATACCTCTGCTTAAAGCTATGTATGGATCCTGCCTCCACTACATCGCTTCCCAAACTATTCCACTTACTGACTACTCTGTGGCTGAAGAAATACTTCCTAACATCCCTGTGATTCATCTGTGTCTTTAGCTTCCAACTGTGTCCCCTTGTTGCTGTGTCCAAACTCTGGAACATCCTGTCTTTGTCCACCTTGTCAATTCCCCTCAGTATTTTGTATGTCGTTATCATGTCCCCCCTATCTCTCCTGTCCTCCAGTGTCGTCAGGTTGATTTCCCTTAACCTCTCCTCGTAGGACATACCTCTTAGCTCTGGGACTAGTCTTGTTGCAAACCTTTGCACTTTCTCTAGTTTCTTTACGTGCTTGGCTAGGTGTGGGTTCCAAACTGGTGCCGCATACTCCAATATGGGCCTAACGTATACGGTGTACAGGGTCCTGAACGATTCCTTATTAAGATGTCGGAATGCTGTTCTGAGGTTTGCTAGGCGCCCATATGCTGCAGCAGTTATTTGGTTGATGTGCGCTTCAGGAGATGTGCCTGGTGTTATACTCACCCCAAGATCTTTTTCCTTGAGTGAGGTTTGTAGTCTCTGACCCCCTAGACTGTACTCCGTCTGCGGCCTGTGTTTATTTACCTCTGTGTTTACATGCCTCTGTGTTTATATACGTCTGTATTTATATACCTCTGTGTTTTTATATATCTGTGTTTATATACCTCTGTTTATAGACCTCTGTTTTTATATATCTCTGTTTTTATATACCTCTGTGTTTATATGCCTTTGTTGGTTTAGAAAGACACGTAAGCAAACACTATAACATATTTAATAAAAAACGTTTCGGTCCTGGGACCTTGATCACTTCTAACATACAGAGGTAGAAAGACATTATATATAGGCGGAGAGTGAGGTGTGACGCACGTGACCTGAGGAATGTCATAAGAACATAAGAATAAACACTGTAGAAGGCCTACTGGCCCATGCGAGGCAGGTCCTTATCAAAACAACCTCTACCTATGATGAGGACGGGTAGACGATGAAATCATGTGACTCCTGTGTTGTTGGGTTGGTGCTGCTTAAGTATCATGTATGCCAATGTTTTTGAAATTTTGTAGTTTCCAGTGTTGCGTTCTATAGTGTCGGTGACGGCGATTAGTGAGGCTTCTAGGCACCGTCGGCGTCTGAGGTCTGGTTCGGTGAGAACGAGTTGTGCCTCATTCCAGTTCATCAAATGCCCCGTGGAGTCTCTGTGGAGGACACAGGCGTACCTTACATTGTCTCTGTTAGAGGCATTTCGATGCTCATTCAGGCGGACTGCAAGATCTCTGCCTGTCTCGCCTACATATTTCTTGGGACAGAACCCACAGGGGATAGTGTAGACGCCTGCTGTAGAAGTTATAGGTGTGGGGCTGCGTTTCGTAGTGAGGTCTTTGATAGATGATGTGTTTATGGTGGAAACGTTGATGTTACTCATAGCAAGTGCCCTGCGAGTATTCGTGGCAACATCGCCACATGGAAGTACTATGAACTGTTTAGGGGGCTGTTCCATTTGTTGAGGATAGCTTGTGCCTTGAGTCTGCAATCTCGGATGAAGAAAGATGGGAACTGAAGACGTGTAAAGGCTTGTGTTATGTAAGTGCATTCTTCTTCTAGAAAACAAGGGCTGGAGATGCGAAGAGCTCTCAAGAAGAAGCCAATGAGGACTCCTCTCTTAGTGCGGGTGTCTTGGTGTGAATAAAAGTGTATAAGATCGTCCTTGTTGGTAGGTTTTCTATACACTTTGAAGAGAAGTTTGTCACTGCCGGGAGATCTGCACAGTAGAACGTCGAGGAAAGGAAGTTTACCATCATTTTCGAGTTCAAGTGTAAACTTTATTGATGGTTCAACTGCATTGATCTTGTTGAGAAGGGCCTGGATATTGAGACGTCTCGGATAGAAAACCAATATATCATCAACGTATCTTAGCCAGGTAACGGTGTTGGGAATGAGGCTGCTGAATTTCTCTGTCTCCAGGTTTTCCATGAAGAGGTTGGCAAGCACAGCACTGAGCGGGCTGCCCATTGCCATCCCAAAGCATTGTTTGTAACAGTTGTCCTGATACTTGAAGAAGTTGAAATTAACACAAAGTTCCACTAGATTGATGAAATCTAAAAGAGGTAAAGGGAGGTCATGGTTTTCAGTGAGCCTCTGTCTCAGAATGTTGATTGCACCGTCAGTAGGAACGTTGGTAAAGAGGGCTGTGACATCGAAGAAAGCCATGCTTTTGTTTTTAACATTCAGGTTGGAAATTCGGGAGAAAAGGGTTACCTGAGTGTTTGAGGTGGGCTTGACTGATGGTGCCCAGAAGCGCTGAAAGGTATTTGGCAAGGTGGCCGGCTAGTCTGTATGGTGCACTCCCTATGCCCGAAGTGATAGGCTTCCTTCGATGTCACAGCCCGCTTTACCAACGTTCCTACTGGCGCTGCAATCAACATTCTGAGACAGAGGCTCACTGAAAACACGACCTCCCTTTACCTCTTCTAGATTTCATCAATCTATGTATACCTTTGTATACCTTGTATACCTTTGTGTATATTTATTTACCTCCACGTTTCTACGCCTCTGTTTATATATCTATATGTCAATATGCATATATACCTTATACACGTACTTGAAATAATAAAGGCTATTATTATTATTATTATTATTATTATTATTATTATTATTATTATTATTATTATTATTATTATTATTATTATTATTGTTATTATTATTATTATTACTGGGTTATCCAGTACTAGTGTACTACAGAAGAAAACAAGTGAGAATGAATTTAAATGTTGTATGACATCAGAAGGTATTTACATGCTTACTGTTCTGTCGGAAAAGATGATCTATGTATGTCAAGGTTGTATGGAGACGAAGTGTCGCTTTATATAAAGATGGATAAAGCTCTGCACAGAGCGATACATGACTTGATAAAGCTCTACACAGAGCAAACTATGACATCATAAAGCTCTACACAGCGAAACGTGACTTGTTGAAGCTCTACACAGAGTGAAACATGACTTGTTAAAGCTCTACACAGCGAAACGTGACTTGTTAAAGCTCTACACAGGGAAACATGACTTGTTAAAGCTCTACACAGAGCGAAACATGACTTGTTAAAGCTCTACGCAAAGCGAAACATGACTTGTTAAAGCTCTACACAGAGCGAAACATGACTTGTTAAAGCTCTACTACAGCGAAACATGACTTGTTAAAGCTCTATACAGAGCGAAACATGACTTGTTAAAGCTCTACGCAAAGCGAAACATGACTTGTTAAAGCTCTACACAGAGCAAAGCATGACTTGTTAAAGCTCTACTACAGCGAAACATGACTTGTTAAAGCTCTACACAGAGCGAAACGTGACTTGTTAAAGCTCTACACAGCGAAACATGACTTGTTAAAGCTCTACACAGAGCGAAACATGACTTGTTAAAGCTCTACACAGCGAAACATGACTTGTTAAAGCTCTACACAGCGAAACATGACTTGTTAAAGCTCTACACAGAGCGAAACATGACTTGTTAAAGCTCTACACAGCGAAACATGACTTGTTAAAGCTCTACACAGAGCGAAACATGACTTGTTAAAACTCTACGCAAAGCGAAACATGACTTGTTAAAGCTCTACACAGCGAAACATGACTCGTTAAAGCTCTACGCAGCGAAACATGACTTGTTAAAGCTCTACACAGCGAAACATGACTCGTTAAAGCTCTACGCAGCGAAACATGACTTGTTAAAGCTCTACACAGAGCGAAACATGACTTCTTAAAGCTCTACACAGCGAAACATGACTTGTTAAAGCTCTACACAGAGCGAAACATGACTTGTTAAAACTCTACACAGCGAAACATGACTTGTTAAAGCTCTACACAGAGCGAAACATGACTTCTTAAAGCTCTACACAGCGAAACATGACTTGTTAAAGCTCTACACAGAGCGAAACATGACTTGTTAAAGCTCTACACAGCGAAACATGACTTGTTAAAGCTCTACACACAGCGAAATACTACCTGATAAACTAAAATAAAAGAAAGGGACTAACAGTAATGGAAAGAACAGAAATAAGAATAAGGGGAACCTAAACGGTATAGGTTGAACCGGGCATAAACAACAGGAGTTTCAGTGCCGCCTACGTAAATAGAACTGTGAATGAAAAAAAAAATCATTAAAATTGTAATAATAGTAAAAAATCAAAAACAACAAAAGCAGCAGTAGCAAAAGTCAAACAAAAGCAACAGTAAGATAGAGATTAGTAACGGTTGTATCATTTGTGCGCGGTATTAACAGGAGCCGCCGTAACAACGGATGGAGCATCCACAACAAATAAGAACTAGAGCAACAGAAGGAATAACAAGAACAGATTTAATAGGAAGAATAGAAGCAACGACAAAAGCAGCAACGGCATAAGTACTATCACAGGAACGACAGCAACAGTATGATAAATAAAAGTATCAACAACAGCATCAGCAGCAATGAAAAAAAAAATACGAGCAGTGACTGAAGTAGCCACAACAGCAAAAACAATAACAACAGTAGCAACAATAGCCATAGCTACAACAAAAAATAACAGTAGCAACAACGACAACGGTAACAACAATAGAAAAAAGACAGTAGCAATAGCAACATTAAAAGCAGTCATAACTTAAACAACAGCAGCAACAACAACAGTGGCAGGAACAACAAAAGAAATAAAACACTAACTCAAATTTCCACCCAACTCTTGTGACTTAATATTCATATCTTGTCCCGAATAATTCTTGTTCTGACTTCTGTTTTATGTACGTGGAGACCAGGGCTCCTCCCAGAGGCTTCCTTTGTACGTGGACACCAGGGCTCCTCCCAGAGGCTTCCTTTGTACGTGGACACCAGGGCTCCTCCCAGAGGCTTCCCTTGTACGTGGAGACCAGGGCTCCTCCCAAAGGCTTCCCTTGTACGTAGAGACCAGGGCTTTTCCCAGAGGCTTCCCATGAACGTGGAGATCAGGGCTCCTCCCAGAGGCTTCCCATGAACGTGGAGACCAGGGCTCCTCCCAGAGGCTTCCCATGTGCGTGGAGATCAGGACTCCTCCCAGAGGCTTCCCATGTACGTGGAGACTAGGGCTCCTCTCAAAGGCTTCCCATGTACGTGGAGACCAGGGCTCCTCCCAGAGGCTTCCCTTGTACGTGGAGACCAGGGCTCCTCCCAGAGGCTTCCCTTGTACGCGGAGACCAGGGCTTCTCTCAGAGGCTTCCCATGTACGTGGAGACCAGGGCTCCTCCCAGAGGCTTCCCTTGTACGTGGAGACCAGGGTTCCTCCCAGAGTCTTCCCATTTACGTGGAGATCAGAGCTCCTCCCAGAGGTTTCCCATGTACGTGGAGACCAGGGCTCTTCCCAGAGGCTTCCCTTGTACGTGGAGACCAGGGCTCCTCCCAGAGGCTTCCCTTGTACGTGGAGACCAGGGCTCTCTCAGAGGCTTCCCTTGTACGTGGAGACCAGAGCTCCTCCCAGAGGCTTCCCTTGTACGTGGAGACCAGGGCTCTCCCAGAGGCTTCCCTTGTACGTGGAGACCAGGGCTCCTCCCAGAGGCTTCCCTTGTACGTGGAGACCAGGGCTCCTTCCAGAGGCTTCCCTTGTACGTGGAGACCAGGGCTCCTCCCAGAGGCTTCCCTTGTACGTGGAGACCAGGGCTCCTCCCAGAGGCTTCTCTTGTACGTGGAGACCAGGGCTCTCCCAGAGGCTTCCCTTGTACGTGGAGACCAGGGCTCCTCCCAAAGGCTTCCCTTGTACGTGGAGACCAGGGCTCCTCCCAGAGGCTTCCTTTGTACGTGGAGACTAGGGCTCCTCCTAGAGGCTTCCCATGTGCGTGGAGATCAGGACTCCTCCCAGAGGCTTCCCCATGTACGTGGAGACCAGGGCTCCTCTCAAAGGCTTCCCATGTACGTGAAGACCAGGGCTCCTCCCAGAGGTTTCCCTTGTACGTGGAGACCAGAGCTCTTCCCAGAGGTTTCCTATGTACGTGGAGACCAGGGCTCCTCCCATAGGCTTCCCATGTACGTGGAGATCAGAGCTCCTCCCAGAGGTTTCTCTTGTACGTGGAGACCAGGGTTTCTCCCAGAGGCTTCCCACGTACGTGGAGACCAGGGCTTTTCCCGGAGGCTTCCCATGTACGTGGAGACCAGAGCTCCTCTCAAATGCTTCCCATGTACGTGGAGACCAAGGCTCCAACAAGAGGCTTCCCTTGTACGTGGAGATCAGGGCTCCTCCCTGAGGCGTCTCATGTACGTGGAGACCAGAACTCCTCTCAAATGCTTCCCATGTACGTGGAGACCAAGGCTCCAACAAGAGGCTTCCCTTGTACGTGGAGATCAGGGCTCCTCCCTGAGGCTTTCCTTGTACGTGGAGACCAGGGTTCCTCCCAGAGGTTTCCCATGTACGTGGAGAACAGGGCTCCTCTCAGAGGCTTCCCTTGTACATGGAGACCAGGGCTCCTCCCAGAGGCTTCCCATGTACGTGGAGACCAGGGCTCCTCTCAAAGGCTTCCCATGTACATGGAGACCAGGGCTTCTCTCAGAGGCTTCCCATGCACGTGGAGACCAGGGCTCCTCCCAGAGGCTTCCCTTGAATGTGGAGACCAGGGCTCCTCCTAGAGGCTTCCCTTGAACGTGTAGGCCAGAATTCCTCGCAGCGGCTTCCCTTGTACGTGAAGACCAGAGCTCCTCCTAGAGGCTTCCCTTTCACATGGATACCAGGGCTCCTCCCAGAGGTTCCCCTTTCACGTGAACACCAAGGCTCCTCCCAGAGGCTTCCCTCTCACATGGAGACCAGGGCTCCTCCCAGAGGCTTCCCTTTCACATGGAGACCAGGGCTTCTCCCAGAGGCTTCCCTTGAACGTGGAGACCAGAGCTCCTCCTAGAGGCTTCCCATGTACGTGAAGACCAGAGCTATTCCCACGGCTTCCCTTGTACGTTGAGATCAGGGCTCCTCCCAGAGGTTTCCCTTGCACTTGGAGACCAGGGGCTCCTCCCGGAGGCTTCCCTCCTCCCAGAGGCTTCCTTTGTACGAGGAGACCAGAGCTCCTCCCAAAGGCTTCCCTTGCACATGGAGACTAGAGCGCTTTCCGTAGGCTTCCCTTGTACGTGGAGACCAAAGATTCTTCCACAGGCTTTCTTTCTACGTGGAAAATTAAGCTCCTTCTAGAGGCTTTCCTTGTACGTGAAAACCAAAGCTCCTCCCAGGAGCTTTCCTTGTAAGTGGAGACCAGAGCTGCTTCCAGAAGTTCCTAATGAACATAGACACCAAAAATCCTTTTACCAGAGGTGCCTCCTGTTACTATAAAGTGATATCACAATAATATCAACTTTAATTTTATTGAATTTCAACGTGGGAGGAATGTAGAATGAAGGGAGAGAAGGGAAGAGAGGAGGAGATTAATATAATGTTTGAGGCAGCAAAAGGGTATCTTAGAAACACGAGCTGTGTGGTAAGAAAGAACGTTAGGAGAGACATAGAAAGATGAGATCGAGGGTAAGAAGAGACATAGAAAGATGAGAGAGTGGTGAACGGTGCGCAAGAGAAGTGGTAATATTTGCATTACAACTTTTAATTTAATCGTGAATTACGCTTTTACAAAAAGATACAAAAAAAAAAATTACGAATTTTGTCAACAGAATGAGTGTTTCCCTTCTTGCACAAAGGGATTACTGGACAGTAAAACGTGGCTTCAAGCGAAGGTACGGCCATTAAACCCAGTTCATCTTCTTAAGTTAAACTGGGTATTTTATCGTGCTTCAAACTTCTCGGTAAAGTGACCGTGACAATGAAATGTAAATGTCAGTATGTATTACGGTGTGGTGCTCCCTCAGTCGTCTCTGTGGCTCTCAGTATTGCGGTGTGGTGCTCCCTCAGTCATCTCTGTGGCTCTCAGTATTGCGGTGTGGTGCTCCCTCAGTCATCTCTGTGGCTCTCAGTATTGCGGTGTGGTGCTCCCTCAGTCATCTCTGTGGCTCTCAGTATTACGGTGTGGTGCTCCCTCAGTCATCTCTGTGGCTCTCAGTATTACGGTGTGGTGCTCCCTCAGTCATCTCTGTGGCTCTCAGTATTACGGCGTGGTGCTCCCTCAGTCATCTCTGTGGCTCTCAGTATTACGGTGTGGTGCTCCCTCAGCCATCTCTGTGGCTCTCAGTATTCTGACACGCCTGGATACATAGTCACTTCTTTCTGTATACTTATTGACAGTAATTTGTGTTATAACTGATTAACTAAAATGTTAATCTAACATAACTTACGTGAGATACGCAAAAATTCGGATTCAAAATATTAAAAAGAACGTTGGTTTTAGGACAGATCGTTAATGCAGGCAATAAAACAGTCTGATTTGTTGCTCCACAGCATCGTAACTCCGAGCACCAGTGGAACATGCAAAAATATGTGTAGTTCCAATATACCGGTGGTATATTTTTTGTTCAGTTACTAAGCCATAACAAACTGAAATTAGTTATTGCTAATGTGCCAATACAGTACTGATGAGCGGTTTAGCGCTTTCTTTGATAATAATTATAATAATAATAATAATAATAATAATAATAATAATAATAATAATAATAATAATAATACTGATGAGCGTACCCAGCCTTGTGTTTGCTGTCTTCAGTACAGATCAAGTGGAATAAGAAGTAGGTGGTACAACACAAAGTTAAGGAAGTCCTGTATTTATACACTGTTTCATTCTAGAAATAAGGGACTCAACTGCATTGGTGTCTTTTTCACTAACTGTCGGCATATTTCCATTATTTACACCCGAAATATAAAGTAATATTAGCTTCATTTGGCTGGCTTCCTGTGAAGCAGCTGGACATGTAGGAATATGCATATTTTTCACGATATTAACTTAATCAAATTTTGATCGCAATATTTTCTCTGTAAAGTAAATTCGGCGTGTAAATCACACGCTTGAGCGAGGCTGATGCCTCGCTCAAATTAGGAGTACAAATTAGGAGTTTAAAAACTCGCTTGCTATAGGTTCAATCCTCACCCATTCCGTGGTTTCTAAGGGATAACTATTATATGATAACAAGAAAAAGAAAGGAAATTCGTATTGAGCTTATATCAGAGCATTAACATTATTTTAATGCTCTTGAGGCGAACGCATGGGATTTCCAGGTCTCTTATATCGTGCCTGGGCCTTAATGTTATGGATAATGCCTCCTACTTCACCTCCTTCTCTTCCTGCTCCGCTTATTCCTCTTCCTACTGGCCCCAGTCTGTGATCCTCACATATCTGATAAATCTCACAGATATTTTTCTCTTCTGTCTCATTCTCGTGCTAGTAGCTAGCTGAGACTGAAGACTGGTCCAACTTTTCGTGCTAGTAGCTAGCTAGGACTGAAAAGTGGTTCACCCAGCTCCTCGTGCTAGTAGCTAGCTAGACCTGAAGACTGGTTTACCCAGCTCCTCGTGCTAGTAGCTAGCTAGGACTGAAGACTGGTTCACCCAGCTCCTCGTGCTAATAGCTAGCTGGGACTGAAGACTGGTCCAACTTTTCGTGCTAGTAGCTAGCTAGGACTGAAAAGTGGTTCACCCAACTCCTCGTGCTAGTAGCTAGCTAGACCTGAAGACTGGTTTACCCAGCTCCTCGTGCTAGTAGCTAGCTAGGACTGAAGACTGGTTCACCCAGCTCCTCGTGCTAATAACTAGCTGGGACTGAAGACTGGTCCAACTTTTCGTGCTAGTAGCTAGCTAGGACTGAAAAGTGGTTCACCCAGCTCCTCGTGCTAGTAGCTAGCTAGACCTGAAGACTGGTTTACCCAGCTCCTCGTGCTAGTAGCTAGCTAGGACTGAAGACTGGTTCACCCAGCTCCTCGTGCTAATAACTAGCTGGGACTGAAGACTGGTCCAACTTTTCGTGCTAGTAGCTAGCTAGGACTGAAAAGTGGTTCACCCAGCTCCTCGTGCTAGTAGCTAGCTAGACCTGAAGACTGGTTTACCCAGCTCCTCGTGCTAGTAGCTAGCTAGGACTGAAGACTGGTTCACCCAGGTCCTCGTGTTAGTAGCTAGCTAGAGCTGAAGACTGGTTCACCCAGCTCCTCGTGCTAGTAGCTAGCTAGAGCTGAAGACTGGTTCACCCAGCTCCTCGCGCTAGTAGCTAGCTAGGACTGAAGACTGGTTCACCCAGCTCCTCGTGCTAGTAGCTAGCTAGGACTGAAGACTGGTTCACCCAGCTCCTCGTGCTAGTAGCTAGCTAGAGCTGAAGACTGGTTCACCCAGCTCCTCGTGCTAGTAGCTAGCTAGGACTGAAGACTGGTTCACCCAGCTCATCGCGCTAGTAGCTAGCTAGGACTGAAGACTGGTTCACCCAGCTCCTCGTGCTAGTAGCTAGCTAGGACTGAAGACTGGTTCACCCAGCTCCTCGTGCTAGTAGCTAGCTAGAGCTGAAGGCTGGTTTACCCAGCTCCTCGTGCTAGTAGCTAGCTAGGACTGAAGACTGGTTCACCCAGCTCCTCGTGCTAGTAGCTAGCTAGGACTGAAGACTGGTTCACCCAGCTCCTCGTGCTAGTAGCTAGCTAGGACTGAAGACTGGTTCACCCAGCTCCTCGTGCTAGTAGCTAGCTTGGACTGAAGACTGGTTCACCCAGCTCCTCGTGCTACTAGCTAGCTAGGACTGAAGACTGGTTCACCCAGCTCCTCGTGCTAGTAGCTCGCTAGAGCTGAAAACTGGTTTACCCAGCTCCTCGTGCTAGTAGCTAGCTACGACTGAAGACTGGTTCACCCAGCTCCTCGTGCTAGTAGCTAGCTAGAACTGAAGACTGGTTCACCCAGCTCCTCGTGCTAGTAGCTAGCAAGGACTGAAGACTGGTTCACCCAGCTCCTCGTGCTAGTAGCTAGCTAGGACTGAAGACTGGTTCACCCAGCTCCTCGTGCTAGTAGATAGCTAGGACTGAAGACTGGTTCACCCAGCTCCTCGTGCTAATAGCTAGCTGGGACAGAAGACTAGTCCAACTTTTCGTGCTAGTAGCTAGCTAGGACTGAAAAGTGGTTCACCCAGCTCATCGCGCTAGTAGCTAGCTAGGACTGAAGACTGGTTCATCCAGCTACTCGTGCTAGTAGCTAGCTAGGACTGAAGACTGGTTCACCCAGCTCCTCGTGCTAGTAGCTAGCTAGGACTGAAGACTGGTTCACCCAGCTCCTCGTGCTAATAGCTAGTTGGGACTGAAGACTGGTCCAACTTTTCGTGATAGTACCTAGCTAGGACTGAAAAGTGGTTCACCCAGCTCATCGCGCTAGTAGCTAGCTAGGACTGAAGACTGGTTCACCCAGCTCCTCGTGCTAGTAGCTAGCTAGGACTGAAGACTGGTTCACCCAGCTCCTCGTGCTAGTAGCTAGCTAGGACTGAAGACTGGTTCACCCAGCTCCTCGTGCTAGTAGCTAGCTAGGACTGAAGACTGGTTCACCCAGGTCCTCGTGCTAGTAGCTAGCTAGGACTGAAGACTGGTTCACCCAGGTCCTCGTGCTGGTAGCTAGCTGAGACTGAAGACTGGTTCACCCAGCTCCTCGTGCTAGTAGCTAGCTGAGACTGAAGACTGGTTCACCCAGCTCCTCGTGCTAGTAGCTAGCTAGGACTGAAGACTGGTTCACCCAGCTCCTCGTGCTAGTTGCTAGCTAGGACTGAAGACTGCTTCACCCAGGTCCTCGTGCTAGTAGCTAGCTAGGACTGAAGACTGATTCACCAAGCTCCTCGTGCTAGTAGCAAGCTAGGACTGAAGACTGGTTCACCCAGCTCCTCGTGCTAGTAGCTAGCTAGGTCTGATGACTGGTTCACCCAGCTCCTCGTGCTAGTAGCTAGCTAGGACTGAAGACTGGTTCACCCAGCTCCTCGTGCTACTAGCTAGCTAGGACTGAAGACTGGTTCACCCAGCTCCTCGTGCTAGTAGCTAGCTAGGACTGAAGACTGGTTCACCCAGCTCCTCGTGCTAGTAGCTAGCTAGGACTGAAGACTGGTTCACCCAGCTCCTCGTGCTACTAGCTAGCTAGGACTGAAGACTGGTTCACCCAGCTCCTCGTGTTAGTAGCTAGCTAGGACTGAAGACTGATTCACCCAGATCCTCGTGCTAGTAGCTAACTAGGACTGAAGACTGGTTCACCAAGCTCCTCGTGCTAGTAGCTAGCTAGGACTGATGACTGGTTCACCCAGCTCCTCATGCTAGTAGCTAGCTAGGACTGAAGACTGGTTCACCCAGCTCCTCGTGCTAGTAGCTAGCTAGGACTGAAGACTGATTCACCCAGATCCTCGTGCTAGTAGCTAGCTAGGACTGAAGACTGGTTCACCAAGCTCCTCGTGCTAGTAGCTAGCTAGGACTGAAGACTGGTTCACCCAGCTCCTCATGCTAGTAGCTAGCTAGGACTGAAGACTGATTCACCCAGCTCCTCGTGCTAGTAGCTAGCTAGGACTGAAGACTGGTTCACCCAGATCCTCATGCTAGTAGCTAGCTAGGACTGAAGACTGATTCACCCAGCTCCTCGTGCTAGTAGCTAGCTAGGGCTGAAGACTGGTTCACCCAGCTCCTCGTGCTAGTAGCTAGCTAGGACTGAAGACTGGTTCACCCAGCTCCTCATGCTAGTAGCTAGCTAGGACTGAAGACTGGTTCACCCAGCTCGTCGTGCTAGTAGCTAGCTAGGACTGAAGACTGGTTCACCCAGATCCTCATGCTAGTAGCTAGCTAGGACTGAAGACTGGTTCACCTAGATCCTCATGCTAGTAGCTAGCTAGGACTGAAGACTGGTTCACCCAGATCCTCATGCTAGTAGCTAGCTAGGACTGAAGACTGGTTCACCCAGATCCTCATGCTAGTAGCTAGCTAGGACTGAAGACTGCTTCACCCAGATCCTCATGCTAGTAGCTAGCTAGGACTGAAGACTGGTTCACCCAGCTCCTCGTGCTAGTAGCTAGCTGGGACTGAAGACTGGTTTACCCAGCTCCTCGTGCTAGTAGCTAGCTAGGACTGAAGACTGGTTCACCCAGCTCCTCGTGCTAGTAGCTAGCTAGGACTGAAGACTGGTTTACCCAGCTCCTCGTGCTAGTAGCTAGCTAGAACTGAAGACTGGTTCACCCAGATCCTCATGCTAGTAGCTAGCTAGGACTGAAGACTGGTTCACCCAGATCCTCATGCTAGTAGCTAGCTAGGACTGAAGACTGGTTCACCCAGCTCCTCGTGCTAGTAGCTAGCTAGGACTGAAGACTGGTTCACCCAGCTCCTCGTGCTAGTAGCTAGCTAGGACTGAAGACTGGTTCACCCAGCTCCTCGTGCTAGTAGCTAGCTAGGACTGAAGACTGGTTTACCCAGCTCCTCGTGCTAGTAGCTAGCTAGGACTGAAGACTGGTTCACCCAGATCCTCATGCTAGTAGCTAGCTAGGACTGAAGACTGGTTCACCCAGATCCTCATGCTAGTAGCTAGCTAGGACTGAAGACTGGTTCACCCAGCTCCTCGTGCTAGTAGCTAGCTAGGACTGAAGACTGGTTCACCCAGCTCCACGTGCTAGTAGCTAGCTAGGACTGAAGACTGGTTCACCCAGCTCCTCGTGCTAGTAGCTAGCTAGGACTGAAGACTGGTTTACCCAGATCCTCATGCTAGTAGCTAGCTAGGACTGAAGACTGGTTCACCCAGATCCTCATGCTAGTAGCTAGCTAGGACTGGAGACTGGTTCACCCAGCTCCTCGTGCTAGTAGCTAGCTAGGACTGAAGACTGGTTCACCAAGCTCCTCGTGCTAGTAGCTAGCTCGGACTGAAGACTGGTTCACCCAGCTCCTCGTGCTAGTAGCTAGCTAGGACTGAAGACTGGTTCACCCAGCTCCTCGTGCTAGTAGCTAGCTAGGACTGAAGACTGGTTCACCCAGCTCCTCGTGCTAGTAGCTAGCTAGGACTGAAGACTGGTTCACCCAGCTCCTCGTGCTAGTAGCTAGCTAGGACTGAAGACTGGTTCACCCAGCTCCTCGTGCTAGTAGCTAGCTAGGACTGAAGACTGGTTCACCCAGCTCCTCGTGCTAGTAGCTAGCTAGGACTGAAGACTGGTTCACCCAGCTCCTCGTGCTAGTAGCTAGCTAGGACTGAAGACTGGTTCACCCAGCTCCTCGTGCTAGTAGCTAGCTAGGACTGAAGACTGGTTCACCCAGCTCCTCGTGCTAGTAGCTAGCTAGGACTGAAGACTGGTTCACCCAGCTCCTCGTGCTAGTAGCTAGCTAGGACTGAAGACTGGTTCACCCAGCTGCTGCGTTTATTTAAGGCTTCAACTTCTAAGGATTTGAACATCATATCTGACATTTCTGAGAAATAATAATACATTTAATATTTTTACTGTTAGAAGGGATCATGAGGTCACGCAGCCGAAGTAATGTAGCTGAGGCATTATTGATTATTACATATTTTCTGACTGTTCAAAGAAACATTTACAGTTATTATTTTATTTATTTATTTTTATTTACAGTCTTGTCAGTCAGGGTACTTATGACAGTAGTATTTTCTGATTATCAGTCTACATTATCATTCTATCAGTCCACTTCAGGGTGACCACGGACAATGGTCAACAGATAAATCATTTAAGATATTTCTTGAAAATCCAGTTAAAAATACGTTTATAAGTTCAATTAAAAGTTGGTCTTAAACTGCTGTGTGAATACCACCCTCGGCAAGGCTAGGACTGTGCAGTTCAATCAGTTAAGACGACGCAACCCTAGTGGAGTCAAATCCTCTCCAAGGAGAAGTGGGTAGGCCATGCATATATGCATATATATACACGTATGCATTGAGACATGTATACGTTTAGATTGCAACTTAGAAGAGCGCCGGGAAGAGGTATGCCTGAGTTGTGACCAAAATGAAATCTTTTGCACGAAAGTAGGCGAGGCGGCGTTATCACAAGACGTGGATGTCAGAGAGAGATAATTGCAACCGTGATGTACGCGGCTCAGTGTAAATCAGACAAGAACTCAACCTTAGTAGCAGGCAGAGGGGCGGAGTCTGACATTTCTTCCTTTATCTCTGCTATGCAAGAGACTGGCACAGCAAGAGGGGGAAGACCAGGATCCTCATGAGGCACAGACACATGCTATCATGAGGCAACTTCTGCTGTAGTGACGAACTCGCAACATGAAGGACCTGAAGCAGCGAGCTGGGAGGCTTGTGGACCAACACCATGGTGCTCGTAAACTAAAATAGACCTCCAGCTTTATTGTGTAATAAGAAATATAGCGTGAGTGAATACTAAGTAAAAATAGTCTGAGGCTGAAGAAAGTGTAAGTGAGAATGTAGCTCGATAGTAAAAGTAGTGTCAGAATGATTGTAGTGTGAGAGTGGTTGCAAGGGTCGATTAACAGCTCCTGGCTGTGTGTGTGTGTGTTAAAGAGAGAGAGAGAAAGAGAGAGAGAGAGAGAGAGAGAGAGAGAGAGAGAGAGAGAGATAGAGAGAGAGAGAGAGAGAGAGAGAGGATGAAGGAAATAAGAAAGGCAAACAACTCCTCTTGAAGGAAAATGTTCAGCTGAAAACTCTTACACTGTATTTTGCAAACTTTTCACTATTTCCTTTCTGAATTCCTTATTTTTTGTAGAGATATAAATACCAAGTTGAATCCCTCAGAACTGTACTCTGGCTAATATCTTGATAGACACTAAAGGACTCAACATATTCCTGGAGGTGGGTGATTGTGGCGTCGTCCCAGAAAATAGTTTTGGATTCGTTTCCTCGTTAAAGAAAACTCTCAGATAACAAGTCTGCAGAGAAAATAACAAGGGATATCCTTTGTTACTGGTGGAGGCTGTACTTAAGTGCTCTCTCTCTCTCTCTCTCTCTCTCTCTCTCTCTCTCTCTCTCTCACACACACACACACACACACACACAACAGACTTTGATAATGTCACCAGGAAGATTTCTGGAGTAAGAAAATTTCTAGGGAACGAAATTTTATTTTAGGGTAGGAAGAATTTCTGGGGCCTTGTGAGGTGATGAAAGTCTCTTATCTCTTGAGAGATGATGAAAGTCTCTTATCTCTTGAGAGATGATGAAAGTCTCTTATCTCTTGAGAGATGATAAAAGTCTCTTATCTCTTGAGAGATGATGAAAGTCTCTTATCTGTTGAGAGATGATGAAAGTCTCTTATCTCTTGAGAGGTGATGAAAGTCTCTTATCTGTTGAGAGATGATGAAAGTCTCTTATCTCTTGAGAGATGATGAAATACTTTAGTCATCTACCTTGACAGGTGATGATAACGACATAAAATACTGCGAGGAATCGGCAAGGTGGACAGAGAAAGGATGTTCCAGAGATGAGGCACAGCAACTAGGGGTCACAATTGGAAGTTGAAGACTCAGATGAGTCACAGGGATGTTAGGAAGTACATGTATAGAGTTGTCAGGAAGTGGAATAGTGGTGTAGTGGAGGCAGGATCCCTACATAGCTTAAAGAAGAGGTATGATAAAGCTCACGGAGCAGGGAGAGTGACCTAGTAGCAACCAGTGAAGAGGCGTGGCCAAGAACTGTGACTCGACCCTTGCAAGCACAACTACGTGAGTACAGTTAGGTGAGTACATCATGTGGCGTGTTGGCAAGTGATGAAATACTCTCATATCTTGACCGGTAGTGAAATCATCGTCTTAATAAGTGATTATTACTGTTAATGAATTCATTAAGGAAACTCTAAAGTCTTGACATCCGATAAAATCTTCATTTTTACACAGGTGGAAAATCTGATCCCTAAATAATGAGAAATAAAGATTTCTCGTGTTGACAGGAAGTGAAAATATCGAATATCTAAGCAGAGGTTCAACTTTTTTTTTCCTTGTATTGACAGGTGGTCAAGATGCTGGCGGTGGTAGTGGCCATCTTTGCTACGCTGTGGTTGCCCTACCGTACACTGCTCGTCTATAACTCACTGCTCGCTATGTTTGGCTACACCACCTATAAGGACCTCTGGTATCTTCTCTTCGCCAAGACCTGCATTTTTATCAACAGGTAAGTGATAAACTGACTGTGATAACTCTTATCAAGAGTGTTAAACAGGAAAGATGTTTAAATTATCTGGATACATCTTTATAACAAACTACTGATTTATATATTCAGTATGACTGCTGTGTTTATTCTATACAAGTTAATTTATCAAGAGGGATGTAATATTTCTAAGAAATTTATGTACTTGGCTTTATTAACCCATATAAATCTATCTATCTATCTACCTATCTATATATATATATATATATATATATATATATATATATATATATATATATATATATATATATATATATATATATATATATGTATATATAAGAGGATTTCCCATTGCCATACCAAACTTCTGAGTGTAAAACTTATCATTAAATAGATAATTCCTACTATCATTAAATGTATTAAACTTTGCATTGTTGATGCAAAATTTGTATTTAATGATAAGTTTTACACTCAGAAGTTTGGTATGGCAATGGGAAATCCTCTTTCACCTGGAAATCCTCTTTCACCTGTTCTTAGTAACTTATACATGAAATTTTTTGAAACAAGGTTGCTTAACACAATCCTCCCTAATAGAGCTAAATGGTTCAGATGTGTTGATGATATTTTGTGTCTTATGCCCAAGAATGTAGATATACACCATTTCCTTGGCAAATTAAATAGCTTAGCCCATTCTATAAACTTTTCTGTTGAGTTTGAAGAAAATAACTCATTGCCTTTTCTAGATGTTTTAATTATTAAGGATAATAATGAATTCAAATTTAAAATTTACAGAAAACCTACAAATAACTGTTCCTATGTCCACTATTATTCTTTACGTCAAGATAGAGTTAAACTGTCTGTTTTCTCATCAATGTTTTTGAGAGCTTTACGTATTTGTAGTCCAGAGTTCATAGATGAGGAAATATCCAAAATTTATGAAATAGCTAATGATTTGAAATACCCAAGAAACGTAATTGATAAATCTTTTAAAATTGCTAGAAATACTTTTTACAATCCAAAAAGGGACAACCAACCTTATTCAACTAAAAATATGTTGGTTCTCCCTTACCCTGAAAACTTGGTTGACATGCCTTCTCTTCTTAAGACTTTTAATATCAAAGTTGTATTTAAAAATCTTGATACAGTAAAAAAAAACTTTTGATAAAGAATTCCCCCCAAAATGCTGATGGATGTGTCTATAAGATTCCTTGTAAAATTTGCGATAAAGTTTATTACGGTCAAACTGGTAAAAGTCTCTAACTAAAATTAAAACAACGTAAATATAGCATTAGAACTGGACAAGATTCCAATGCTCTATTTATTCATGTGAGAGATTTTAACCATCCAATTGATTTTCAAAAAGTTGAGAAAGTTGTATCAAGCAAGTCCATGGTCGACTGGAATATAATTGAATCTTGTTTCACAAAAAGCAGTTTTGACATTAATATGAATATTTCCTTTGGTTTATGTAAGTTAGATCTATTTATAATTATTAGAATTTAGGAAGAATTTAATAATACATTGGACAAATAATAAATTTTGAAATTCTTATTTCTTGGGTATAATAGTTTGTTCGTGGGTTGTGTGAAGGACCTGTTTATTTGGGCCAGCGGACCTTCTGCAGTGTTCTCTTCCTTATGAGTCGCGCATCAGGTGTTGCTTTGTTGTGGGATGTGATAGTGAGGTGTGGTCTAGACCCTTTATATGCCTTCCTTTGATGCATTACTTTTATTGTTCCTTAATAATATGAGTAGTCACGAAGGCGCTTGAAATTTCTATATTCTTTCACAATGGTTGTTTTCCATATTCTGAAATCACCTGTTTACTGTGATCTTATTGCATATATACATATATATATATATATATATATATATATATATATATATATATATATATATATATATATATATATATATATATATATATATATATATATATATATATATATATATATATATATATATATATATATATATATATATATATACATATATATATATATATATATATATATATATATATATATATATATATATATATATATATATATACATATATATATATATATATATATATATATATATATATATATATATATATATATATATATATATATATATATATATGAGGTAATATATTTTCTAATAAAATTTTGGTCTCGTCAACAGCGCCATCAACCCCATCCTGTACAACGCACTCTCTGTCAAATTCCGGAGGGCCTTCAAGCGTATGTTGTCCTGCGGTAAGTGTTCACTCCCTCCATCTCTGTGGTAGGTGCTCCTTCCCTCCATCCCAGAGATGCAGGTGTTCCCTCCCTCCCTGTAGTATGTGAGTGTCTGCTTGTGTCTGAGTGTATATATGTGTGTGTGTTCTCTGTTTTATGCTGCTGAGTTCGAGTCTCCGCTCCTGACCCAGCGTCTTACTCCACAGTCTACTTCCGTTGTTGGCTGCTTGACTCATGAGTACTTTAACACTCCTGAAGCTGTGTATGGAGAATACTGCCACAACTTTCTCATCCGGCCGCTGTCATTGTTTTCATTACATTTTCACAGAATACGTTCTGCATAGCAATCATGGTGCTGACGCACTCTCTCTCTCCATACTGTTATTGTAACTATTAAATATGCCACGATCATATATCCTTCGATTCTGAGTTTTTCCTATGACAATGTTCAGTTTCTTTAGTCTTTTCTTGTAGTTCTTTCTGGTTGTTAGGCTCTGAGTAGAAGGTAATACTGAGGAGTGCTCCAGTTCCTTGTTTCAAGAATCCTTTGATGGGAAACATTACTAGTCCATAAAGCGCCTCGATAATGAATAAAATTCTCGTGCAATACTTAGATATCCTTATTGTCAAGAATAAATATTCCTAGGTGTTGCACCTGTGTGCGTGTGTGTGTGTGTTGCTCATCATCTTATACTTAAAACATCGCACAGTAGATGTATATTAGATACAGTCTACTCAAAGTGCCCCAAAGAGGTCACATATTAGGAGGTGGCCACAGCAGCAACACCAACAGTAGCACCTGGGGACGGAAAAATTAATTTCTCTAGACATTATTCACATGTCTAATTTTAGACTCTCGACAAACACTGAAGCCAGATTCTCCTTGGGTTGTCGACCTCTTGACTACCACACCAGTTATATACATCACTACTATCACCATACTTATATATTTTACATGCAACACCATGCGTTGCTGTATAAATCTATGAAGAATATTGCACTGCTGCATCGTTCAGTAATGCCTCACCCTGTGCAACGTGCTGCCAACACCCTGTAACCCACCGATTTAGGACCAATGGGCTATACCTATCATTGCTACATACCTTTCTAACATACAATGATTTTGTTGGGGGCTGTGTTCACTGTGCAAGGTTTTCTCCTGCTAATCCTTCTCCTATGAACTCTAATCCGACTCATAAAGTTACTCCCAATTCGTCCCTGTTTAACCCTGTCCGGCTGAAAACTGAATTGATTATTATTGTATGTAAAGTAAAAGGACACAAGTGCAACTAATGTGACATTTATTGTGGCAACGTTTCGCTCTCCAGGAGCTTTATCAAGCTTTATCAAGCTTTATCATGGGGAAGGGCTGACCCTGTTAGACCCTTACAGCCCCTGGGAAATGAGAGGTTATCAGGAAGGAAGAACATGATATAACTGATTCCTTAATTAAGTCAAGAATCCTTCACTTACATTAAGAATGTTTATCTTTCAAGGAACCTAAAAGGGTATTTATAAATAAGCATACTTAAACTAATTTACTTTGTTTTAGTTTTAAAAAAAATCTTTAAAAGAAATTACCCCTTGACAATATAAATTTATTATAATTTAGTTAATAATAAAGGTACAGCAAGAAAAAAAATCTAACCCAGTAATGGCAACAACTCCTAACTAGTAATTATTAACACTTTTCCTAACTTGAAATCCTAACTTAAATAATGGGAACGTAGTATCGGGAGTTCAGATATTCCACATTGGTTTATTGTACAGACACAACGAATATATTCCCATAATTCTCAAACAAAACACATTGGGAAGAAATATTTGGATATTTTCAAAATATGTCTTTGTTGTTTAAGAGAAACGTTTAATATTATATTAGATAAAAGGGAATTTGTAATTATGTAGCTAAACAACTGTATTTACTTATTATTATTATTATTATTATTATTATTATTATTATTATTATTATTATTATTATTATTATTATTATTATTATTATTATTATTATTATTATTATTATTATTACCCTGTACTTAGGAAACTCGTGAAGAAGTAGGTACTTCCTGATGCTTGAGAATGTTGTCGACGAGTAACCTATGACCTGGTGACATGCGCTCTCACCTTAAATAAACTCCGAGAGATGTTTCGCTCATTGTACAGTTTCGAGTCATGTTTCACTTGTGTAGAACTTTATCAAGTACTGATATAATGAAGCACAAGCCTGAGCGAAACGTTGTCATATTGTAAGTTGTTTTCTTTAAGGCCAGCTCTTAATCATGCGTTGAACTCCATTATGTCTCTACACCCAGTATTTACACCACACCTGCAGTCACACATGTGTACATCCAATCTTCACATCCACACCTGTGCTCGCATGTGTGTACATCCAATCTTCACACACACACCTATATTCACACGTGTGTGCATCCAATCTTCACACACACACCTGTGCTCACACGTGTGTACATCCAATCTTCACACCCACATCTGTACTCACACGTGTGTACATCCAATCTTCATATCTTCACCTGTACTCACACGTGTGTGCATCCAATCTTTACATTCATACCTGTACTCACACGTGTGTACGTCCAATCTTCACATCCACTCCTGTACTCACACGTGTGTACATCCAATCTTCACACCCACGCCTGTATTCACACGTGAGTACATCCAATCTTCACACACACACACCTGTACTCACATGTGTATACATCCAATCTTTACATCCACACCTGTACTCACACGTGTGCACATCCAATCTTTACACCCACACCTGTACTCACACGTGTGTACATTCAATCTTTACACCCATACCTGTACTCACACGTGTGTACATCCAATCTTCAGACACACACACCAGTACTCACACGTGTGTGCATCCAATCTTTACATCCACACTTGTACTCACACGTGTGTACATCCAATCTTCACATCTACACCTGTACTCACGCGTGTGTACATCCAATCTTCACACCCACACCTGTACTCACACGTGTGTATATCTATACATCTAATCTGCACACTCAAACTTGTATCCACGCATCTATACATTCAGTCTTCACACACACACACACACACACACACACACACACACACACACACACACACACACACACACACACACACACACACACACATGGTGGGTGCAGACGTGGGTGCACAAGGCTCCGAGAACCTTCGTGTTTTTAAGGCGTGCAGTAACTGCTAGCAGTAATCAGTGGTAGTGACAACGTCAGTGAACAATCCTACGAGTGATAACTAAAGTTATTAGTTAAAAAAATCGAGAGGAAGCCTGAAATCATTAATATTTCAAAGTGTCAAACCGTTGTGGGTCTACTAGGCACTGTTGCCACACAGATTCAAACATACAAAGATCAAAGTGAGTGTGGAAGTGGGTGTTTAAGAATTGCCAGCGTTTGGTTAACAAGTGAAATGTGGGGCACCATACAGTGAGAGTGAAAAAGTTAATAAGCAAAAGGAGAAAGGAAAAATAAAATATACAACAATGGAAGGTGGCAGTAGTAGGCCTGCTGAAGCAGTGACGTCACAACAGTTGTATGCCATTATACATATAAAGTGTAACACCGAATGTGAAGTGTATTCTGTCATAAGTGAAAAGTGAAATCACTTGAGGAACGCGGGATGCATGAGCATATATGGTTATAAACATCACGGGTGAAGGATTTACAAAATAGTGGTAGAAGGCCTATGTACGACGACTACGTCATCAGCATCTGGCAACTTGTCATCACACCGCTGCCAGCGCAAGTATTGGTCACCTGTTGAGGTTGCATGTTGCAGGGTTCTGAGTTCTGGTCTTGCATCACTGTTAGATACTGGTCACTCACTCCTGCAAGCTATTACCAGAATTAGAGTAGAAATAACATAGACGAGAGTGCAAGGAGTAAAGCGGTAGTGAGGGGTAACGTCAGACACTTAACCTGAGACAAGCTAAATTTTACAACCTAGATACTTTCTGTATTTTATAAGTAGAATCGATAAGTGTTAGAAGTATTGGTAAGCTTCAGAATTACTGGTATTTACCGGTATTTATTAGCAGTATGAATACTTAGAAGTGGGAGCACTCACACACACACGCACACACACACACACACACATACACACATACACACACACACACAGGATCAAATGGAAGGACAAGCACACCCCCCAGAAACACCTGCAGAAGGACTCCAGCCACGACACCCCCAAGGCAACTGAACAATCCAAACCAACCATCACACACCGATCCCACTTTTTCCACCCCCCACACCACAGTTACAGTATTAGAACAGAAGTTGAAGGTTTGGTACACAAATGCAGATGGATTAACGAATAAACATGAGGAATGGCAAGAAAGAATCAATGAGAAGTCCCCAGACATCATAGCAGTTACAGAAACAAAACTCACGGAGACAATAACAGATGCAATCTTCTCACCAGGATACCAGATCATGAGGAAAGATAGAAGGGGCAGGGGGGGAGGCACTAAACTACAGACCTGTGTCTCTGACATGTATTGTGTGCAAAGTCATGGAGATTATCAGGAGGAGAGTGGTCGAACACCTGGAAAGGAACAAGATTATAAATGAAAACCAGCATGGGTTCATGGAAGGCAAATCCTGTATCACAAACCTCCTGGAGTATTATGACAAGGTAACAGAAGTAAGACACGAGAGAGAGGGGTGGGTAGATTGCGTTTTCCTAGACTGCAGGAAGGCCTTTGACACAATTCCCCACAAGAGATTAGTGCAGAAGCTGGAGGATCAGGCGCACGTAAAAGGGAGGGCACTGCAATGGATAAGGGAATACCTGACAGGGAGGCAGCAACGAGTCATGGTACGTGAAGAGGTATCACAGTGGGCGCCTGTTACGAGCGGGGTCCCACAGGGGTCAGTTCTAGGACCAGTGCTATTTTTGATATATGTGAACGACATGATGGAAGGAATAGACTCTGAAGTGTCCCTGTTTGCAGATGACGTGAAGTTGATGAGAAGAATTAAATCGGACGAGGATGAGGCAGGACTGCAAAGAGACCTGGACAGGCTGGACATGTGGTCCAGCAACTGGCTTCTCGAATTCAATCCAGCCAAATGCAAAGTCATGAAGATTGGGGAGGGGCAAAGAAGACCGCAGACAGAGTATAGGCTAGGTGGACAAAGACTACAGACCTCACTCAGGGAGAAAGACCTTGGGGTGACCATAACACCGAGCACATCACCGGAGGCACACATCAACCAAATAACCGCTGCAGCATACGGGCGCCTGGCAAACCTGAGAATAGCGTTCCGATACCTTAATAAGGAATCGTTCAAGACACTGTACACTGTGTATGTTAGGCCCATACTGGAGTATGCAGCACCAGTCTGGAACCCACACCTGGTCAAGCACGTCAAGAAGTTAGAGAAAGTACAAAGGTTTGCAACAAGGCTAGTCCCAGAGCTCAAGGGAATGTCGTACGAGGAAAGGTTAAGGGAAATCGGACTGACGACACTGGAGGACAGAAGGGTCAGGGGAGACATGATAACAACATACAAGATACTGCGGGGAATAGACAAGGTGGACAGAGATAGGATGTTCCAGAGAGGGGACACGGGGACAAGGGGTCACAACTGGAAGCTGAAGACTCAGACGAGTCACAGGGACGTTAGGAAGTATTTCTTCAGTCATAGAGTTGTCAGCAAGTGGAATAGCCTAGCAAGTGAAGTAGTGGAGGCAGGAACCATACATAGTTTTAAGAAGAGGTATGACAAAGCTCAGGAAGCAGAGAGAGAGAGGATCCAGTAGCGATCAGTGAAGAGGCGGGGCCAGGAGCTGAGTCTCGACCCCTGCAACCACAATTAGGTGAGTACAATTAGGTGAGTACACACACACAGAAGAGGCGGGGCCAGGAGCTCGGACTCGGCCCCTGCAACCTCAACTAGGTGAGTACAACTAGGTGAGTACACACACACACACACACACACACACACACACACACACACACACACACACATACACACATACACACACACTCACATTCACACTCACTCACTCACTCACTTATATACAACAGGCCAAGTGTCTAATCGACATCTGCCTGGGACAGAATGGTAACTAACTAACTAACACACACACACACACACACACACACACACACACACACACACACACACACACACACACACACACGCGCGCGCGCTTGTCGTGTCAACGTGGAATGTTAGACTCAGCAGCGAGGAATTACTAATTCTCCCAAGTAATGTTTACACTGATATATGTATCAGCGGACACCCAGGAAGACAGCCCAGGCTTCCCTAGTCTTGATATTCATGCCTCTGAGTGAAGGGTCCAGCCAATGCGGAGTATTTGTACTTGTCTCTATGAGCCTGATTGGCCAGGATCTTGTCCAACAAGGAGAGAGGATGTTGAAGCACACTAACACAAATTCTGATCCTTTGATCTTGATGAGCGAGAATCTTGTGGAAGCGCTAATGGTCATACAGAGCCTGGGAAATGGGAGACAGTGACGTTTGAATCGAGAAAGGAGAGGATAGCTCTTCACTAAAAATAATCAACATCGTCTGTCATCCCTACAACTCAGGAATACTGTAAGATCGCTTTTCTACCCTACTATACAGAAATAAGATTACCTGCCTGCCTTCCTACCCAAGGGCCTCAAAAATAAAATAATCTGTTTACCTTACGACCTCAGAAATATGATCGCCTTCCTACCCTCCAACTCAGAAATAAACTCGCTTGTCTCCTCGACGACCTCAGCAATCAGATCTGATGATCTCTTTTTATTATCATCATCACATTTTTTCTTCAATCACGCGTAATTTAGTGTTGAATATTAATATCTCTCCAGGGTGCCTTGGTTCGTTCCCCGTCCTTGACTCCAGACACAGCGGCCAATTTAACCCACTTAACTCGAGCGCTCTGACATATAACTTAACGCTTTTTTTGCTGGTCCTCTCATTATCCTCTTGTTTCACCCTTAACTTTTCTGGGGCTTTTTTTCCCCTTAAAACTTGGGGAAACTGCATTGCTACAACAATTTTTAGTCAGTGACTGAGTGTTTATCTCGAAGGTGTGGAGATAACACTTAGTAGAGATGAGGCATTGATCATTTCAAACTCACTTATACAAGGATGAGGGACTGATCGTCTGATATGTACCTCCTCATTATTTATACCACCTTTGTATTTTGACTGAAGAAGCCTGCTGAGCAGGAGAAACGTCTTGGCAATAAAGATGCCATCTGTTACACATGTGACTTTCTCATCAACTCAGGTGAAGGTCTGGGTGAGATGAGACGCCTGGGCACATGTTACACCTGACGCCCTTGTTTACCTAGCAGTCATCAGAGACCAAGGTGTCACCTGGTTGTTGTGCTGAGCATCATGGGGAAGACGACCTAAGGAACCCAACGGAAATAAGCCACACTGTTTGGCTTTTTAAGATTATCTAGGTTTATTAACTTTCCCGGGTTAAGTGTATGTATGTGTACTCACCTATTTGTACTCACCTATTTGTGGTTGCAGGGGTCGAGTCCTAGCTCCTGGCCCCGCCTCTTCACCGGTTGCTACTAGGCCCTCTCTCTCCCCGCTCCATGAGCTTTATCAAACCTCGTCTTAAAACTGTGTATGGTTCCTGCCTCCACTACGTCATTTTCTAGGCTATTCCACTGCCTTACAACTCTATGACTGAAGAAATACTTCCTACTATCTCTCTGACTCATTTGTGTCTTCAACTTCCAATTGTGGCCTCTTGTTTCTGTGTCCCCTCCCTGGAACATCCTGTCTTTGTCCACCTTGTCTATTCCACGCAGTATTTTATATGTCGTTATCATGTCTCCCCTGACCCTCCTGTCCTCCAGTGTCGTCAGGCCGATTTCCCTTAATCTTTCTTCATAGGACATTCCCCTTAGCTCTGGAACTAACCTCGTCGCAAACCTTTGTACTTTCTCTAGTTTCTTGACGTGCTTTATCAAGTGCGGGATCCAAACAGGTGCTGCATACTCCAGTATGGGCCTGACATACACGGTGTACAGTGTCTTGAATGATTCCTTACTAAGGTATCGGAATGCTGTTCTCAGGTTTGCCAGGCGCCCATATGCTGCAGCAGTTATCTGATTGATGTGTGCTTCCGGAGACATGCTCGGTGTTATACTCACCCCAAGATCTTTCTCCTTGAGTGAGGTTTGCAGTCTTTGGCCACCTAGCCTATACTCTGTCTGTGGTCTTCTGTGCCCTTCCCCTATCTTCATGACTTTGCATTTGGCAGGATTAAATTCGAGAAGCCATTTGCTGGACCAGGTGTCCAGTCTGTCCAGGTCTCTTTGAAGTCCTGCCTGGTCCTCATCAGACTTAATGTGTGTGTGTGTGTGTGTGTGTGTGTGTGTGTGTGTGTGTGTGTGTGTGTGTGTGTGTGTGTGTGTGTGTGTGTGTGTGTGTGTGTGTGTGTGTGTGTACTCATCTAATTGTGGTTGCAGGGGTTGATTCATAGCTCCCCGCCCCGGGAGCAGGGAAATGTGTTCGGTATTATACCCACCCCAAGATCCTTTTCCTTGACTGTAGTTTGCAATCTTTGGCCCCTTAGCCTGTACTCTGTCTACGGTCTTCTTTGTCCTTCCCAAATCTTCATGATTTTGCACTTGGTAGGGTTAAACTCCAGGAGCCAGTTGCTGGACGAGACTTGCAGCCCGTTCATACCCCTTTGTAGTCCTGCCTGGTCCTCATTCAACTGAATTCTCCTCATTAGCTTCACATCATCTGCAAACAGCGACACTTCTGAGTCTGTCTCTTCCGTCATGTCATTCATATCATTGGGTGTGTGTGTGTGTGTGTGTGTGTGTGTGTGTGTGTGTGTGTGTGTGTGTGTGTGTGTGTGGGTGTGTGTGTGTGTGGGTGTGTGTGTGTGTATTTGCTAGTTTTGCTTGTTTTCCACGTGTCATTGCTCACTATTAATTTATGGTGTTGGTCTTTTCCTGTCAGGCAAGCCGAAGCAGGAACAATGGGCCATGACAATGTTCTACAGTGACGGTGGGAAGCGCCTGCCCTCGCGCATGACAGCAGGACAAGCAGCAGGTGGAGCAACCTCTGCTGCAGCAGCAGGAGTAAGACCTGGAGGTGTAGTAGGCGGAGGTGTGGGTGTAGTAAGGAAACACTCGTCATCTCCTCCACACGTCACCTTCCCCCCCAACACGTCAGTTGAACCAGCTACCTTCGAGACAACTCTTAATGCTAACTCAACCACTATTAAAATCACAGCATAAAAATTACACAGGTGTATTATAGTTTAAATGCTGCTATTGGTATTATCAATAACAATATCATCATTGTCACTATTATATTAATATCATCATCATTATTCTCATAAGATTTCCTGTTATAGTTTTTAGTCTCTCAATATATTATGATTTCGATTTTCGATTCACCAATACCATTCTTGTTACTAATAGATTCCCCAACAATATTTTTCCTAATAATGTCTAAATAGTTATAATGATGACCATAATTTTTCAAGGGGTGGACCGGCAAGCCAGCGGAAGGCCTCGGTCAGATGACCAGAAGCTCCAACGGCGGATCATCATCTGACTAAGACTCGCGTCAGGAAACACTTGTCCTGATTCCTGATGAACCTTACCTAACCTTAATATTTTTCGTCGTGGAAAACGCATCCATTGAGAGTTGACGTAATTCCTGATGTATTGTATTACCTTTGACGTAATAGGCTGAATAAGGTGTAATAAGGCAGAATAGGTGTAAAGATGCAAGACAGATTATTTAAATATTGATGGGGACGCGCCAAGCCCTGTGGTGGGTCATTCAGAAACTGTGTAATGGCAGGTAATCAGGTTTGAGTCAAGGAATGAGATGCTATCTTTAAAGTCGAAAGACCCTTAAGAGCACCAAGTCACCCTCTCTGAAGCAGGAAGATCACTCAGTAAGTGGGAGCTACGTGGCCCTGGTGCATCAGCTCGTTACTCTTACAATACCCTGGACTCTCATTTTGTAGACACATGCAGTGGTGGACACACTGAACGGTCAACACACCGAGTAGACACATAAAGTGGTGTATATATCGAATGGTGGACACATCAAGTGGTGGATACTTCTAGCAGTGGGCAGGTGATCTGTAATGTTAGCGAGAAGCTGGTGTAGTTTTCTGCCTCCTAACAACTGGTTCGTGAATGGGCTGGTTCTTTCACAAACCATTGTACAGGATGAAGTTGAGAGAAATTTGTAACCACCTAGGCAGAGTGGTAAAAGTGGCGAGCTCTCCAGTGGTGTCACTGATCCCTGTGTTCCTAAAGTGTTACTTTCATTATACTGTAAATCACAGTGAGTAAGAGTGAGAAGTGATCAGTCTGGAATCCATGGAACAAAATACTTCACCAATAGACAAGATATATGGGAAATGTATTTATGAACCAGATTTTACATAATTCAAGGGTCAGACAAAAATACACCGTTGACGTGAATATTGAATTGCATAAAGCCTATTTGACGGTGTGTAACGCTTAGGCCTAAATCTTTCAAATTATTAGCCTAATATCACCCAACATTGTGCCCACGTCTATACACACCAAGACTAATATATCTTAGATCACATATAAAGATCAGTGGATTCTAAGCTAATAATTACAAATTCAGCTGATATTTAGTGCCATTATAATAAGTAAAGTCTGGACTATTTCATAAAAAATCATATTATGCAAGATTACTAAAGCCTTAACTGGAAGATATAACCACAAGGTGTGATTGATGAGGCGTCACTGGTGTCTCCCGGTGATGGACACAAAAAAAAAATATTGATCTTCTGATGGAGGATCTAACGCAGGCGATAAAAATCTGGACTTTAACTATATTCCTTCGATACTGTTTTTAGAAGGATCTGACTCTGTTGACTCTGATGCTGTGATACTACCGCATGATGCCGAAACTCGCACTGAAGGAGCCAGGCATACTCTCTGAATGTTCTGTATTCATTATTATTATATTATTGTAATTATCACTATTGTAATTATTATTATTATTATTATTATTATTATTATTATTATTATTATTATTATTATTATTATTACTATTATTGTTGTTGTTTTTGTTGTAGTCATGGATTCTGTTAGCAGCACTGATCATGATATGAGAGAAAATCTGGAAGGAAAGGCTTGCGAAGATAAAATCTCTGGATAATAATTTATATAAGCGTATGTTGTGTTTATACTCACTGGATGGTGTAATATATATACACAGTAGTTGGTGGAAACTGTGTGTGTGTGTGTGTGTGTGTGTGTGTGTGTGTGTGTGTGTGTGTGTGTGTGTGTGTGTGTGTGTGTGTGTGTGTGTGTGTGTGTGTGTGTGTGTGTGTGTGTGTGTCTGTGTGTGTGTATGTGTGTATGTGTGTGTGTGTGTGTGTGTTCCACATGTGGCTCTCATTCCAAGCGTCACATAAGTGAGTGTAAAGTGCTATGTCTTCATAAAGTGTTTAAAGTGTTGTTGAGCTTCGTTCCTCAGCGTTCTTATGTGTATGTTCAGTGTTCGGGGGAGAGCCTTACTGTATGTTAAACAAGTCCCTTCCTGTTGCCTCTTTCATACTGTCCAGGTTCACATCAAGCTAGAAGATGACGGAGTTATATTAGAGCAGTGGTTCCCAAACTTGGGGTAAATTACCCCCTGGGGGTAATTTAAGCATTTTTGGGGGGTAATGGAGGGGTGACAGAAAAAAAGTTATCTCAAGTGTTTTAATTTAGCCATATATATCAATAATAACAACATTTTGTGAAAGAGGTAACATGCTTTATGTGGCATGTTAAATTGGGTAACAAGCTGAAAAAGTTTGGGAACCACTGTATTAGGGGGAATACCAGCATCTCATGAGTTGTTCGGCGTTTCCTAGTTAAACTTAAATTATCAGCATTCTTATTGAATATATTACATCATTCTGAAAGAATAACTTCATGTACTTTAACGTACGAAAGATGAGAGACTCATGGTAGCGAGTTTTGATCCTGGACTAACATCACCCCAGGAGAGGCAGCAAGCAGGGATGTGCTTACTGTTTTCATTCTGTCACTTCTAAATTTGTTTACCTCTCATTTCATTGTTTCTAACTGTGTGACTTCCATCTTTATCTTCCTTCTCAGCCAGAATTTACCGACATGATTTGTGAAGTAATAGTTTTAATAACAAGTTATCAGAATAATTATTTTTATTATAACTACGAAAGTTCTTACAAGCATACCGTAATAAATATATATATATATATATATATATATATATATATATATATATATATATATATATATATATATATATATATATATATATATATATATATATATATATATATATATATATGCAAAACAACCACTGCAAAAGAACAGAGAAGTTCCAAGCGCTTTCGTGACTACTCACATTATCAAGGAACAATGAAAGTAAAGCATCAAAGGAAGGTATATAAAGGGGTAGCCCACACCTCACTATCAGATCCCACAACAACGAAACACCTGACGCGAGACAGCAGGCCCCCCGGCCAAACTAGACAGGTCCTTCATACAACCCTCCAACAAACTATTCTACACAAGAAATAAGAAATTTAAAAAATTATTATTTGTCCAATGTATTATAAAATTCTTCCCAAATTCTATTAATTATAATTAAAAATTTATGAAATGGGTAATGATTTGAAATACCCAAGAAATGTAATTGATAAATCTTTTAATTTAAAGTTGCTAGAAATACTTTTTACAATCCAAAAAGGGACAACCAGCCTTATTCAACTAAAAATATGTTGGTTCTCCCTTACCATGAAAACTTGGTTGATATGCCTTCTCTTCTTAAGACTTTTAATATTAAAGTTGTATTAAAAAATCTTGATACAGTAAAAAAAACTTTTGATAAAGAATTCCCCCCAAAATGCTGACGGATGTGTCTATAAGATTCCTTGTAAAATTTGCCATAAAGTTTATTACGGTCAAACTGGTAAAAATCTCGAACTAAGATTAAAACAACATAAATATAGCATTAGAACTGGACAAGATTCCAATGCTCTATTTACTCATGTAAGAGATTTTAACCATCCAATTGATTTTCAAAAAGTTGAGAAAGTAGTACCAAGCAAGTCCATGGTCGACAGGAATATAATTGAATCTTGTTTCATAAAATGCAGTTTTGACAATAATATCAATATTTCCTTTGGTTTATATAAATTAGATCCATTTATAATTAATAGAATTTGGGAAGAATTTAATAATACATTGGACAAATAATAATTTTTTAAATTTCTTATTTCTTGGGTAGAATAGTTTGTTGGAGGGTTGTATGAAGGACCTGTCTAGTTCGGCCGGCGGGCCTGCTGTCTCGCGTCAGGTGTTTCGTTGTTGTGGGATCTGATAGTGAGGTGTGGGCTGCCCCTTTATATACCTTCCTTTGATGCTTTACTTTCATTGTTCCTTGATAATGTGAGTAGCCACGAAATCGCTTGGAAATTCTCTGTTCTTTCGCAGTGGTTGTTTTGCATATTCTGAAATCACCTGTTTACTGTGTTCTTATTGCATATATATATATATATATATATATATATATATATATATATATATATATATATATATATATATATATATATATATATATATATATATATATATATATATATATATATATATATATATATATATATATATATATATATACATATATATATATATATATATATATATATATATATATATATATATATATATATATATATATATATATATATATATATATATATATATATATATATATATATATATTAAAGTGAGTGAGAAAGTGACACAACTTTTGCATTAACAATAAAACTTTGTCAATAAACTCGCCTCACTAAAATTTACATGAAACGAATAACTTAAATTGGAATAATTTACCTTCAATTAAACATTATAATTTCGTAATGTTTAGACAAAATTTTGAGTTATGCCTATTTAGGAAAACAATTCCAGCCAACGAAGTCTACTAGCAAATTCTACCTATAAATCAGTACATAATATATAATACTCTATAACAGTGCTAAATAGAGACTGGCATAATCTGATACTCAGATAATAAAAATCACTGCGTTTTATTTTTCATAGTTTTCTATTTCTATTTTGAGGGAGTCTGGTGTTACGTCTTAATTACTGAGGCTTTCTTGTAGTTTTCTGTATGTTATTTTCACCCTGATAATGGTAAGGTGTAACTGTGATGTACATGTGGCAACAGTGTTACTCTGATGGACATTACGTGGCAACACTGTCACTGTTATGTACATGGTTCAATAAAGATGTACTGAGTAAAAATATTTACTTATCCAACACATATGTAATCTCTTGTTCATATATATGAGCTGGGATGGCCCGATCGCTGAAAAGATGCTTGCCAACATGCTCAGGGCTGCAACATCAGATAGGGAGATTGCCCATCTCCAGGCTGTGAGCTCATCTCACTCCAGGGACTTCCTCCAAATACTTCCCATATTGGCAATGGGAACGCGACTCGACCCTAAGACCCTATGTATTGCAGTGGCTCTGCGCCTTGCTGCCCCAATTCACACAGAATATAAGTGTATTTGCGGCGAAGCGCAAGCAGACCAATACGGTCTACATGGTCTTAACTGTTCCAAAACCAAGGGCTGGCATGCAAGACACAATGAGGTCAACGACATCATTAAGAGAACCCTTGCTACAGCTGGATGCCCTGCCGAGAGGGAGCCCCGATCACTAGCAGCCAACAATACCCACAACTCAGCAAACCGCCCCGACGGGATCACCATCTAACCTTGGAAGAATGGCAAGCTCTTAGCATGAGACTATACCTGCGTGTCCACACTGGCTGACACCTATATCCGTCACAGTGTTGGGCGACAGGGAGGAGCTACTGACCACAGGGAGGAGTACAAGATCAGCAAGTACAGGGACATAAGCCAACAATATCAATTTGTCCAAGTGGAATCAGAGACCTTGGGATCATGGGGAAAAAATGCCACACGTTTCCTTAAAGAATTGGGTTCCGACTCATCGACACCACCAGGGACCCAAGGGCAGCCACTTTCATGTACCAACGCCTCAGCGTAGCCATCCAGAGGGGAAATGCTTACTGTATACTTGCCTCGCATCCAGCCTCGGAGGAGCTGGAGGAAATTCATGATCTTTCATACATTTTGCCATTGTATTCATGTTTATGTTTTTCTGTAAATGTATTTTGTTTATTAATAAATGTTCACATAGAATATCAAATATAGGGGGTGGTAGGAGAAGAAAATATTCAAACAGCTCCGGGGAGAACCTTGAGTTTTCCCTGAGGTACGTTTATTGTCTTCTATGAGGATGAGGGTCCCCATTCCAGCTATAGAGGTGGTACTTCCCTATATATTTTAAAAATATATAAAAAAATTAGTTTCAATTACAAGTTTCAGTAACTAGTTTCAGTTACTAGTTTCTGTATCTAGTTTTAGTAACTAGTTTCAGTAACTAGTTTCAGTTACTAGTTTCAGTGACTAGTTTTAGTAACTAGTTTCAGTAACTAGTTTCAGTAACTAGTTTCAGTAACTGGTTTCAGTAACTAGTTTCAGTAACTAGTTTCAGCAACTAGTTTCAGTTACTAGTTTCTGTAACTAGTTTTAGTAACTAGTTTCAGTAACTAGTTTCAGTGACTAGTTTTAATAACTAGTTTCAGTAACTAGTTTCAGTAACTAGTTTCAGTAACTAGTTTTAGTAACTAGTTTCAGTTACTAGTTTCAGTAACTAGTTTCAGTTACTAGTTTCAGTAACTAGTTTCAGTAACTAGTTTCAGTAACTAGTTTCAGTAACTAGTTTCAGTTACTAGTTTCAGTAACTAGTTTCATTAACTAGCTTCAGTTACTAGTTTCATTACTAGTTTCTTTTATGGAATTACTTTGGGAAAAGAACAACATTATGAATTGTGCCACGAACACACCGAGACACAGACCGAGACACAGACCGAGACACAGGCCGAGACATAGACCGAGACACTGACCGAGACAGACCGAGGCACAGACCGATACATATACCGAGACACACCCCAAAACACAGACCGAGACACAGACCGAGACACAGACCGAGACACAGACCGAGACACAGGCCGAGACACAGACCGAGACATAGACCGAGACACTGACCGAGACAGACCGAGGCACAGACCGATACATATACCGAGACACACCCCAAAACACAGACCGAGACACAGACCGAGACACAGACCGAGACACAGACCGAGACACAGACCGAGACACAGACCGAGACACAGACCGAGACACAGACCGAGACACAGACCGAGACATAGACCGAGACACTGACCGAGACACAGACCGAGACACAGACCGAGACATAGACCGAGACACTGACCGAGACACAGACCGAGGCACAGACCGAGACACAGACCGAGACACAGACAGAGACATAGACCGAGACACTGACCGAGACATAGATCGAGGCACAGACCGAGACATAGACCGAGGCACAGACCGAGACACTGACCGAGACACAGACCGAGACACAGACCGAGACATAGACCGAGACACTGACCGAGACATAGACCGAGACACAGACCGAGACACTGATCGAGACACAGATCGAGACACAGACCGAGACACAGGCCGAGACACAGACCGAGACACAGGCCGAGACGTAGACCTAGACACAGACCTAGACACAGACCGAGACACAGACCGAGACACAGACCGAGACACAGACCGAGACACAGACCAAGACACAGACCGAGACATAGACCGAGACACTGACCGAGACATAGACCGAGACACTGACCGAGACAAAGACCGAGACACAGACCGAGACACAGACCGACACACAGACCGAGACACAGGCCGAGACACAGACTGAGATACAGACCGAGACACAGACCGAGACACAGACCGAAATACAGACCGAGACACAGACCGAGATACAGACCGAGGCACAGACCGAGACACAGACCGAGATACAGACCGAGACACAGACCGAGATACAGACCGAGGCACAGACCGAGACACAGACCGAGACACAGACCGAGACACAGACCGAGACACAGACCGAGATACAGACCGAGGCACAGACCGAGATACAGACCGAGACACAGACCGAGACATAGACCGAGATACAGACCGAGACATAGACCGAGACACTGACCGAGACACAGACCGAGACACAGACCGAGACATAGACCGAGACACTGACCGAGACACAGACCGAGACACAGACCGAGACACAGACCGAGACACAGACCGAGACACAGACAGAGACACAGACAGAGACATAGACCGAGGCACAGACCGAGACACAGACTGAAGTACAAACTAGTTAAATCAATATTCCAGCCTCAACATCTCTGGTCAACTGTAAAAATTGTCAAATATGTTTCTGCTTTCATGCGAGACAAGCGACAGTGATGCCCAGGTTGATGACTGCTGTCGTGGCCACCATATTCCTGGTTGATGACTGCTGTCGTGGCCAGCATATTCCTGGTTGATGACTGCTGTCGTGGCCAGCATATTCCTGGTTGATGACTGCTGTCGTGGCCAGTATATTCCTGGTTGATGACTGCTGTCGTGGCCACCATATTCCTGGTTGATGACTGCTGTCGTGGCCACCATATTCCTGGTTGATGACTGCTGTCTTGGCCAGCATATTCCTGGTTGATGACTGCTGTCGTGGCCAGCATATTCCTGGTTGATGACTGGTGTCGTGGCCAGCATATTCCTGGTTGATGACTGCTGTCGTGGCCAGCATACTCGTGGTTGATGACTGCTGCTGTGGCCATCATATTCCTGGTTGATGACTGCTGTCGTGGCCAAAAATATTGCTGGTTCACGACTGGTGTCGAGGCCAGCATATTGTTGGTTGATGACTGCTGTCGTGGCCAGCATACTCGTGGTTGATGACTGCTGCTGTGGCCATCATATTCCTGGTTGATGACTGCTGTCGTGGCCAAAATATTGCTGGTTCACGACTGGTGTCGAGGCCAGCATATTGCTGGTTAATGACTGCTGTGAGAACTACAGACAAACAACAAGCAGACATACAGATGAGCAGACAGACAGACTGGATTTAAGGAAGGACGGATGGGTAGGGAACGTCTGAGGAAGGGTTGATGGGAGTGGGTAGAGAAGGTTTTGATTACTAAGGGCTTAAACATCGAGCAGGCAAAGATATACGCATAAAAAAAGATAAAACAACTTATTATCTACAATTAACACATTTGCTGAGAAAAGAAAGACTAATTTCTAGCCTATACCAGCAATGCCTATGTAGATAATGTCAGGAGAGAACAGCTGAAGGCTCTCTCCCCACTCTCACTTTATTGTCAAAATGTAATACTGAAGTGCCAATTCAATGAGGATATTTAACTGAAATTAACTAAACTTTCTTTGGTCATTAATGTTTAACAGTTTGTAAACATTGACACGTGTGGAGGCAGGTGTTGCATGCCTCACCAGCACGTATGATGGCAGGTGTTGCACGGCTCTCACCAGGACGTGTAATGGCAGGTGTTGCATTCTTAATGTGCAGGTGTGGTAGCAGGTGTTGCATGTGCAGGTGTGGTGGCAGGTGTTACATGCTTCATGTGTAGGTATGATTGCAGGTGTTTCATGCTTCACCAGCAGGTGCGGAGACAGAGTATAGTGACTGACAGGCAAAAAGAAAAGAGATGCGGTGACTGGTTGTTTGGTGAGAGAGGAGACAGTGGCTCATACTTGCTTGGTGAGAGAGATAACACTAGTACACTGGTTACTAAGAGAGAGATAACACTAGTACTCTGGTTACTAAGAGAGAGATAACACTAGTACTCTGGTTACTAAGAGAGAGATAACACTAGTACTCTGGTTACTAAGAGAGAGATAACACTAGTACTCTGGTTGCTAAGAGAGAGATAACACTAGTACACTGGTTACTAAGAGAGAGATAACACTAGTACTCTGGTTACTAAAAGAGAGATAACACTAGTACTCTGGTTACTAAGAGAGAGATAACACTAGTACTCTGGTTACTAAGAGAGAGATAACACTAGTACTCTGGTTGCTAAGAGAGAGATAACACTAGTACACTGGTTACTAAGAGAGAGATAACACTAGTACTCTGGTTACTAAGAGAGAGATAACACTAGTACTCTGGTTGCTAAGAGAGAGATAACACTAGTTCTCTGGGTACTAAGAGGGAGATAACATTGGAACTGTAGTTACTAAGAGAAAGATAACACTGGTACTGTGGTTACTAAGAGAGAGATAACACTAGTACTGTGGGTACTAAGAGAGAGATAACACTGGTACTGTGGTTACTAAGAGAGAGATAACAATGTTACTGTGGTTACTAAGAGAGAGATAACAATGGTACTGTGGTTACTATGAGAGAGGTAACACAGGTACTGTGGTTACTAAGAGAGAGTTAACAATGGTACTGTGGTTACTAAGAGAGAGATAACACTGGAACTGTATTTACTAAGAGAGAGATAACACTGGTACTGTAGATACTAAGAGAGAGAGATAACACTGTTAAAGTGGTTACTAAGAGAGAGATAACAGTTGTACTCTGGTTACTAAGAGAGAGATAACAGTTGTACTCTGGTTACTAAGAGAGAGATAACACTGAAACTGTGGTTACTAAGAGATAACACTGGTACTGTGGTTACTAAGAGAGAGATAACACTGGTACTGTGGTTACTAAGAGATAGATAACACTATTACTCTGGTTACTAAGAGAGAGATAACACTGGTACCGTAGCTACTAAGTGATAGATATCACAGGTACTGTGGTTACTAAGAGAGAGATAACACTGGTACCGTAGTTACTAAGAGATAGATATCACAGGTACTGTGGTTACTTAGAGATAGATATCACAGGTACTTTGGTTACTAAGAGAGAGATAACACTGGTACCGTAGTTACTAAGAGATAGATATCACAGGTACTGTAGTTACTAAGAGAGAGATAACACTGGTACCGTAGTTACTAAGATAGATATCACAGGTACTGTAGTTACTAAGAGAGAGATAACACTGGTACCGTAGTTACTAAGAGATAGATATCACAGGTACTGTAGTTACTAAGAGAGAGATAACACTGGTACCGTAGTTACTAAGAGATAGATATCACAGGTACTGTAGTTACTAAGAGAGAGATAACACTGGTACCGTAGTACTAAGTGATAGATATCACAGGTACTGTAGTTACTTAGAGATAGATATCACAGGTACAGTGGTTACTAAGAGAGAGATAACACTGGTACCGTAGTTACTAAGGAAGAACAAGAGACACGTTGTGCAGACCAGCTCTCAGTAACGCTGGTTGATAACGGAGGAGGGATATGGGAAATTCTATTCGTTATTAAAAATAATGAGTCGAGGGAGGGAAGAAAGGTGATTGGTTATAAATACAGGGGACATGTGCTGAAGGAAAGAGGTAGCAGAGAAGAATATATAGGGAGGCAGGAATGATAGAGGGAGATGGAGCAGTAAAGGAGATGTGAAGGAGGGAACTAATATGGAAGACGGAATATAGGACAAAATGATTAAAGGTGCGAAAGACAAATAGAAAAATAACTGATGGATAAGAAATCGAGGCGTGAATGAAGGGTGATGATCAAAGAGTTTAGATGGAAGACTGGAAGAATAGAAACTACAAAGGACTTACCAGAACATATAGAGACATGATTGTTGAGTGAAGAGGGAAACACAAGGAAGTATTGATAGTGCAAATAATATTGTGAGAGAAACTCTAATTTTTTTTACAAACAGACAGACAGACAGACAGACACACATACACACACACACACACACACACACACACACACACATATATAATTGACCAGTTTTACCTGTTAGGCACGACATCTATATATATATATATATATATATATATATATATATATATATATATATATATATATATATATATATACATATATATATATATATATATATATATATATATATATATATATATATATATATATATATATATATATATATATATATATATATATATATATATATATATATGTATGTATATATATATATATATATATATATATATATATATATATATATATATATATATATATATATATATATATATATATGTCGTGCCTATCAGGTAAAACTGGTCAATTAACAAGAACTCATTTAAATTAAGTCTTTTCTAAAAAATTCTCTTATACGTTGAAAGATATATTTTTTCCATTAATGTTGACGTAAAAATTTATAATTTTGCACCAAAAGGAACTTAGAAAACTTACCTAACCTTATTATAACAAGAACAATTTATTTTAGCCTTATCCAAGTTAATATATTTTACAATAACTTAATAATAAACAAACACAGTGAAATATATTTTTTTCATTAGGTTCAGAATGATTTTGAGAAATTATTGCATGCGCAAATTTCCGCTTGTCCTATATGGCAAGATGAGCGTTGCTATTTATGCCAAGATTGCAAGTTTTACATATTCGGCACGATATAAATATATATATGTCGTGCCGAATAGGCAGAACTTGCGATTTTGGCAAAATCATTCTGAACCTAAAGAAAAAATATATTTCACTGTGTTTGTTTAGTATTAAATTTTTGTAAACAAATCTAAAATATATTTAGTTGGGTTAGGCTAAAATAAATTGTTCTTGTTATAATAAGGTTAGGTAAGTTTTCTAAGATTCTTTTGGTGCAAAATTATAAATTTTTACATTAACATTAATGAAAAAATATATCTTTAAACGTATAAGAGAAAATTTTAGAAAGGACTTAATTTTAAATGAGTTCTTGCTAATTGACCAGTTTTACATATTCGGCACGACATATATATATATATATATATATATATATATATATATATATATATATATATATATATATATATATATATATATATATATATATATATATATATATATATATATGTGTGTGTGTGTGTGTGTGTGTGTGTGTGTGTGTGTGTGTGTGTGTGTGTGTGTGTGTGTGTGTGTGTGTGTGTGTGTGTGTGTGTGTGTGTGTGTGTGTGTGTGTGTGTGTGTATCTGTGTGTGTGTGTGTGTGTGCATATTAATAATAACACTGCGACTAGCCGAGGATTCGAACCCATGTTGTTTTAGCCCGCCTCATGGTGAGCGAAAATTCCATGGCGCTCTAACCCACGAGACCATACAATCCTATAAGAATCACGCACCCAGCAGAGCTAGGTGTCGTACCGTGATCCGAGGACATACGATGATATGGCCGCCTCAGAGCTAATTTCATCCTCCTCCCTGTTTGGTGTACTAGCCCAACGAACATTATTTTATATTACTATACCCACGAACGAGAGGTATTGATCAACAACAACACCGCATCTAGCCAAGGAGTCGAACCCATGCTCACCTCATGGTGAGCGAAACTCTTTCGTGGAACAATATAAAATACTGCTCGTTGGGCTAGCACACCAAACGGGGAGGAGGATGAAATTAGCTCAGAAGCATCCACACACCACCGTATCTCCTAGGATGACGGGTACAACACCTAGCTTGGCTGCGTGCGTCATTCTTGAGGATTGTGTGGTTCCGTGGACTAGAGTAGCATGAATTTTCGCTCACCATGAGGCGGGTCAAAGCAGCATGAGTTCGATTCCTTATTCATTAAAAATTAGGTAATTTTAAAATTTTCTCTTATACGTTGAAAGATACATTTCTTATATTTATGCTGATGTAAAAAATAATAATTTTGAACCAAAAGAACCTTAGGAAACTTACCTAACCTTATTATAACAAGGTCAATAAAATTTAGCCTAATTCAGCTAATACACTTCAGATAAGTTTACAGTAATTTAATGATAAACAAGCACAATGAAATATATATTTTTCGATATGTTCAAAATATTTTTTGCGAAATTATTGCATACGGAAATATTCGCTTGCCTTATTCTGCGAGAAGAACATTGCTGTTTAAGCAAAAATCGTAAGATTTACCTATTCGGCACAACATATATATATATATATATATAGTTCTTGGCTGTGAAAAGGCTGGAAGTTAAAGAGTTAAAAGCAGGTGTGTTAACAGAGTTAACAGCAGGTATGTTAACAGAGTTAACAGCAGGTGTGTTAACAGAGTTAACAGCAGGTGTGTTAACAGAGTTAACAGCAGGTGTGTTAACAGAGGCAGACACTGACTACGTTGGGGAGAAAAGTGTTTCATAATTACTATTCACGTCCCATACACCACACAATACATGTCTTCATGCACCTCACTATTCACGTCCCATACACCACACAATACATGTCTTCATGCACCTCACTATTCACGTCCCATACACCACACAATACATGTCTTCATGCACCTCACTATTCACGTCCCATACACCACACAATACATGTCTTCATGCACCTCACTATTCACGTCCCATACACCACATTCACCTCAGTCTCCCAGCATTTTTTTTCTTGTCTTGCTCTGTCAGGAATTTAATATTCCATACATGAACCTAACAGCTTTTTCTTCGCTTTTCTTGCAATTTCTTTTCGTTCTCTCTGACAGCAATTTCCTGACCTCCTCCTCCTCCTTCGTTTCCTTGAAAACTGACTTCCTCACACTCATAAACAATCTTGTTCCCACACTTAATAATCTGAATCTTCTTCCAAGAAATTGGAGCTGTTATTCGCTTCCTTGAATCGTATCTGATTGCCTCAAAATATTTAATAAGGTTAAATAATTTAGGTGAGGTAAATCAAACGAATATTTTCAATACAATGCTTCTATCAAGGCTTTATCAACCTTGCTCACGAGTACACTGAGAGACAACACGATGAGTGTCAGGGGCCCAAGACTGTTCAACTGCCTCCCAGCATACATAAGGGGATTGCCAATAAGACCCCTGACTGTCTTCAAGAAGGTACTGGACAGGCACCTAAAGTCAGTACCTGACCAGCCGGGCTGAGGTTCGTACATCAGTTTCCGTGCGGCCAGCAGTAACAGCCTGGTTGATCAGATCCTGATTCACCACGAGTCCTGATGTCAGACAGGGCTACGGGGGCGTTGACCCCCGAGACCCTCTCCAGGTATACTCCAGGTATACTCTTCCGTACCCAGGTAGAGCCAAGTCTTAATCCCTCAACGACTCCACCCTATAATCATTAAATCACAAATTTTAATTTAAAAATTTAATTGTAAAAATCTTACACTTAACCACAAGTAAAGAAAACTTTACCAAATTCGTATCATCAATATATAATTTGAAGAAAGACACATTGAATTTTAACTTAGAAATTCATAATACATAGGCAATATGTATTCATTTTTTTATTTAGTAAAACTTGATATATTAATAATGTACTGCTACCTTGTACCCAGCACCTCCACCAGCACCTCCACCAGCACCTCCACCAGCACCTCCACCAGCACCTCCACCAGCGCCTCCACCAGCACCTCCACCAGCACCTCCACCAGCACCTCCACCAGCACCTCCACCAGCACCTCCACCAGCACCTCCACCAGCACCTCCACCTGGCTGACTCAAGTTTTCTCTCTGTCTGTCTGTCTGTCTCTCTGTCTGTCTGGCTGTCTGGCTGTCTGTCTGTCTGTCTGTCCCTCTCTCTCTCTCTCTCTCTCTCTCTCTCTCTACTTTTCTCACCTCCAGCGGCATAAACAGTAACTAGAATCCACTTTCCACAATCCACTTTTATTCTAAACCTCACAGTTCGTAAATATAAAAGCTTTGGTTTCTTGTTATTTCTTTCCACACTTCCACTCATTATTCCGGTCACTTATTTGAACTCTAGTTTTCTCCAATACTCGTGACTTAATTGCTTCAATTCTGTCCCAGTCATTCTCTGCCAGCACTTGTGTTAGTGCTGAGACATGTACCTCACTTTCACACATAACATTATCAATCAGTAACTTCCAAGCACTTGTTCAGAAATCCTTTCTGTAAAATTTTTGTATTAATACAGGAGAACATACAAGCATGTATAAGTATAAACGTATCACAGTTTACTACACAAAAGAATGAGCTGCTCACAAATAGGTAATAAGCAGAGACATACACACAAACAGAGGCACAAACACTGACACACGAGCACAAATAAGCAAGAAACTTTGAAAGACAAACACACTCGTGCTTTTGTCTGTGTGGTGTTGACTGCGGTTGAGTGGACAGTCCTGACTTTGTCACTGTGCAATAATTGAATTAGTTGTAATGGTTTTGAGCACATTCCCGTTATTACCTGGACACGACTTTGGGGTGTGTAATGACTGGTGTAATTGCTTCATTACGTTTAGGGTATATAATATATTCATCGTTGGTTTGTCTCTCATTATATTTGTCAGGCAAAGGAGGAGCATAACCTCCCTTGCTGAGGAAAATAAAATATAGAAAAATAAATAATACCATAAAAATAAACAAAATAAAGATATCGAATAAATGCACACAACTCTAATACATAAAGAAAAAAGTAATGAAACGCTTGAAAAATAAACTCCAACACAAAAATAAAATTGAAGATTAAGTCATATGCAACAGTTGGGTATCTTTATTGATGAAATGTTTCACCTACACTGTAAGCTTCTTCAGTCGAATGCAGAGGGAACAGTAGCAATGAAATGAAGGTGATGTAATCTGTCCATCAACCTTGGAGAAAAAGCATATGAGGTGGTCAGTCCCTCAGCCTGGAGAAGTGTTCAGCTCCATGGTCTGGAACAATATCGTTCCAGACCATGGAGCTGAACACTTCTCCAGGCTGAGGGACTGACCACCTCATATGCTTTTTCTCCAAGGTTGATGGACAGATTACATCACCTTCATTTCATTGCTACTGTTCCCTCTGCATTCGACTGAAGAAGCTTACAGTGTAGGTGAAACATTTCATCAATAAAGATACCCAACTGTTGCATATATGACTTAATCTTCAACTTGTCGGTATTTTATACCATATTCAACAAAAATAGAATAGCTTAATTAGTTAACAAAGGAATAACAGGTATCCCATTAGAGTTACGTGTATATAGTAATAAAACCAACATGTGCAGAGAGACACGAATTTATGTACGATCCAATAAAGGGGTCGGGGGGGGGAGGGATAGATGATAATGAAGATAACAAGCCAGCAGAGGGGGACGGTGTTTAGATCACTATATGGAAAAGTGATGATGATGCAGCTACCAGCTTACTAGAAGAGGTGAAGGAAAGGTGTCGAGAAAGCACACGAAAGACTTATAGCTCTAAAAAAAACACTAAAGTACAACACCAAATGTGGCGTGCAAAAAGTACATAGCCTTTATTCGGCGCATGTACACACCCTCATTGAAAGGCTATTTCCCCCAACCAGCGAACCAGTACTAAGGGTCGGATGATGGGGCCTCGTCGTTCGATCAGTACCCAGGTTCAGCCAATGAAAAGATGGTTTTGGCAATCACAGAGGTGATGTGGGTACCACTCTCCTGTCTGCCCTTGTCATTCCCATTCTAGAGCTGGTTGAAGCACGGTCTGCTCTCTAGTGGATTCTATTCTGCCTTGCTTACCGTGGAGTGCACTAATACCTATTGTTGTATATAGTGTACCCACTTTTGCTCTTACTTGGTGAAGGATAATATAAGTCAAAAGTTTTTATGCTGTGTTTATTTTGCTCCCTTTACACCCAGGATAACAGGCCTTTGAATTCCTGGGTTGTAATACCAAGGTACATAGGCGGACTGAAGGAGCACTCAGAGCAGTGGGGGACGAGGCTTCCCTGAAAGTACAGGGGAAAAACAGTAAAAGGAAGGGAAATTAGGATGCAATGGGCAGGAACCAAACTGAATGTGCATACCTCAAGCCTACGGATAACGCTGGTGGGCTAGGTAGACAAAATGTAGCCTGGGAATTGTAGTCAACAGACTATCACTCTGCTAGAGAAACCAGGACTAGAATAAAGCTTATAAGAGACTTTTCCACTAACAATGTCAACAAATATTCTGTACTTCACTGTATTCATGTATATGTCATGTATACATGTATATGTCGTGTATACATGTATATGTCGTGTATACATGTATATGTCGTGTATACATGTATATGTCGTGTATATATGTATATGTCGTGTATACATGTATATGTCGTGCATACTTGTATATGTCGTGTAAACATGTATATGTCGTGTATACATGTATGTCATGTATACATGTATATGCTGTGTATGCATGTATATGTCGTGTATACATGTATGTCACGTATACATGTATATGTCGTGTATCCATGTATAAGTTGTGTATGCATGTGTATGTCGTGTTTTATACCCATAACTCAGCAAGTAAACGTCGTTCAGTAAATCAACCATTTCAAATATTATGCGCTGCAGCAGTTACGTTTGCGGACACCTTATGTGACATATAGAAAGCTGAAGGTATCTAATTCCATTTATAACTAACGTAATGCTACTAACAGCAACTTGAATGTCATTTAACCTACGACAGTTCAACAAAACCAATTGGTGTAGCATCTCTAACGTCAGTATCTCACCTGGAAAGCGATTCACAACAGCAGACCAACACCCGAGTCCCTATTCTCTGTTAGGTGGACATGAACAGTAGATGTTAGGAAACTAACCCCAAGATATACGTGGAATAAAGACAAACAGTCAACACTTAAGATTTTATTGGGAGACGCTTCACCTACTGGAGGCTCTATTAATTTAAAACAGAGAACAGAAGTTGAGTTACGAAGGCTTAGGTGCACCGAGGTTAGGTTCCAGTGTATGTGTCACCTGTTAGTATATCATGTGGTAGGGAGGATCAATGTAGCCAGGACACCTGACACGCTAAAACTTCCTAAATTCTGGGACACAGTACTGAGCACGGCGATCAAACTAGCCCAGACATCGTCCTTTGTGCATATTAATAAATATATTTTATTTAGTGCTGGGCGATCATCGGCAGCAGTAATATAAAGAGACGCCTTCATGTATCTTGCTCTGCTAGAGAATTGAACCCGTGTTCTATCATTAGTGTCCTGAATGCTATACCAACTATCTCGGGAGACTAGGAGTCACAATTGTTTTGAAATGAGAGTTCGTGTTATTCTGGGTTTGTATCACCCAGGGGACTGATAGCAACCCCGCCAGTGTAAACGATCTAGTGATATCGCAGCAAGAGAAAAACAAAACTGTGTTTTTTTTAAAGTTACTGTTATTGCTCTGCTGAACTAGTGGGATATCTGCTGTGATGTGGGTTGGGGAGAGGCGTGTGCTGAAGGGGTGAGGGGGAGGGATAGAAAAGTGAACAAGAAAAGGAAGGAGGTCTGTGGAAAAAAAGGTGAATGAAGATTGTGTGTGGGAGGAAGTGTTTTCGAAAGGTAGTAAGAATGCACTCTTGTTAATTAATATATATATATATATATATATATATATATATATATATATATATATATATATATATATATATATATATATATATATATATATATATATATATAATATATATATATATATATAATCTTTCCTCCGTAAGCCATGCGTGTCGTATGAGGCGACTAAAATGCCGGGAGCAATGGGCTAGTAACCCCTTCTCCTGTATACAATTACTAAAAAAGAGAAGAAGAAAAACTTTATAAAACTGGGTTGCTTAAATGTGCGTGGATGTAGTGCGGATGACAAGAAACAGATGATTGCTGATGTTATGAATGAAAAGAAGTTGGATGTCCTGGCCCTAAGCGAAACAAAGCTGAAGGGGGTAGGAGAGTTTCAGTGGGGGGAAATAAATGGGATTAAATCGGGAGTATCTGAGAGAGTTAGAGCAAAGGAAGGGGTAGCAGTAATGTTAAATGATCAGTTATGGAAGGAGAAAAGAGAATATGAATGTGTAAATTCAAGAATTATGTGGATTAAAGTAAAGGTTGGATGCGAGAAGTGGGTCATAATAAGCGTGTATGCACCTGGAGAAGAGAGGAATGCAGAGGAGAGAGAGAGATTTTGGGAGATGTTAAGTGAATGTATAGGAGCCTTTGAACCAAGTGAGAGAGTAATTGTGGTAGGGGACTTGAATGCTAAAGTAGGAGAAACTTTTAGAGAGGGTGTGGTAGGTAAGTTTGGGGTGCCAGGTGTAAATGATAATGGGAGCCCTTTGATTGAACTTTGTATAGAAAGGGGTTTAGTTATAGGTAATACATATTTTAAGAAAAAGAGGATAAATAAGTATACACGATATGATGTAGGGCGAAATGACAGTAGTTTGTTGGATTATGTATTGGTAGATAAAAGACTGTTGAGTAGACTTCAGGATGTACATGTTTATAGAGGGGCCACAGATATATCAGATCACTTTCTAGTTGTAGCTACACTGAGAGTAAAAGGTAGATGGGATACAAGGAGAATAGAAGCATCAGGGAAGAGAGAGGTGAAGGTTTATAAACTAAAAGAGGAGGCAGTTAGGGTAAGATATAAACAGCTATTGGAGGATAGATGGGCTAATGAGAGCATAGGCAATGGGGTCGAAGAGGTATGGGGTAGGTTTAAAAATGTAGTGTTAGAGTGTTCAGCAGAAGTTTGTGGTTACAGGAAAGTGGGTGCAGGAGGGAAGAGGAGCGATTGGTGGAATGATGATGTAAAGAGAGTAGTAAGGGAGAAAAAGTTAGCATATGAGAAGTTTTTACAAAGTAGAAGTGATGCAAGGAGGGAAGAGTATATGGAGAAAAAGAGAGAAGTTAAGAGAGTGGTGAAGCAATGTAAAAAGAGAGCAAATGAGAGAGTGGGTGAGATGTTATCAACAAATTTTGTTGAAAATAAGAAAAAGTTTTGGAGTGAGATTAACAAGTTAAGAAAGCCTAGAGAACAAATGGATTTGTCAGTTAAAAATAGGAGAGGAGAGTTATTAAATGGAGAGTTAGAGGTATTGGGAAGATGGAAGGAATATTTTGAGGAATTGTTAAATGTTGATGAAGATAGGGAAGCTGTGATTTCGTGTATAGGGCAAGGAGGAATAACATCTTGTAGGAGTGAGGAAGAGCCAGTTGTGAGTGTGGGGGAAGTTCGTGAGGCAGTAGGTAAAATGAAAGGGGGTAAGGCAGCCGGGATTGATGGGATAAAGATAGAAATGTTAAAAGCAGGTGGGGATATAGTTTTGGAGGGGTTGGTGCAATTATTTAATAAATGTATGGAAGAGGGTAAGGTACCTAGGGATTGGCAGAGAGCATGCATAGTTCCTTTGTATAAAGGCAAAGGGGATAAAAGAGAGTGCAAAAATTATAGGGGGATAAGTCTGTTGAGTGTACCTGGTAAAGTGTATGGTAGAGTTATAATTGAAAGAATTAAGAGTAAGACGGAGAATAGGATAGCAGATGAACAAGGAGGCTTTAGGAAAGGTAGGGGGTGTGTGGACCAGGTGTTTACAGTGAAACATATAAGTGAACAGTATTTAGATAAGGCTAAAGAGGTCTTTGTGGCATTTATGGATTTGGAAAAGGCGTATGACAGGGTGGATAGGGGGGCAATGTGGCAGATGTTGCAAGTGTATGGTGTAGGAGGTAGGTTACTGAAAGCAGTGAAGAGTTTTTACGAGGATAGTGAGGCTCAAGTTAGAGTATGTAGGAAAGAGGGAAATTTTTTCCCAGTAAAAGTAGGCCTTAGACAAGGATGTGTGATGTCACCGTGGTTGTTTAATATATTTATAGATGGGGTTGTAAGAGAAGTAAATGCGAGGGTCTTGGCAAGAGGCGTGGAGTTAAAAGATAAAGAATCACACACAAAGTGGGAGTTGTCACAGCTGCTCTTTGCTGATGACACTGTGCTCTTGGGAGATTCTGAAGAGAAGTTGCAGAGATTGGTGGATGAATTTGGTAGGGTGTGCAAAAGAAGAAAATTAAAGGTGAATACAGGAAAGAGTAAGGTTATGAGGATAACAAAAAGATTAGGTGATGAAAGATTGAATATCAGATTGGAGGGAGAGAGTATGGAGGAGGTGAACGTATTCAGATATTTGGGAGTGGACGTGTCAGCGGATGGGTCTATGAAAGATGAGGTGAATCATAGAATTGATGAGGGAAAAAGAGTGAGTGGTGCACTTAGGAGTCTGTGGAGACAAAGAACTTTGTCCTTGGAGGCAAAGAGGGGAATGTATGAGAGTATAGTTTTACCAACGCTCTTATATGGGTGTGAAGCGTGGGTGATGAATGTTGCAGCGAGGAGAAGGCTGGAGGCAGTGGAGATGTCATGTCTGAGGGCAATGTGTGGTGTGAATATAATGCAGAGAATTCGTAGTTTGGAAGTTAGGAGGAGGTGCGGGATTACCAAAACTGTTGTCCAGAGGGCTGAGGAAGGGTTGTTGAGGTGGTTCGGACATGTAGAGAGAATGGAGCGAAACAGAATGACTTCAAGAGTGTATCAGTCTGTAGTGGAAGGAAGGCGGGGTAGGGGTCGGCCTAGGAAGGGTTGGAGGGAGGGGGTAAAGGAGATTTTGTGTGCGAGGGGCTTGGACTTCCAGCAGGCCTGCGTGAGCGTGTTTGATAGGAGTGAATGGAGACAAATGGTTTTTAATACTTGACGTGCTGTTGGAGTGTGAGCAAAGTAACATTTATGAAGGGATTCAGGGAAACCGGCAGGCCGGACTTGAGTCCTGGAGATGGGAAGTACAGTGCCTGCACTCTGAAGGAGGGGTGTTAATGTTGCAGTTTAAAAACTGTAGTGTAAAGCACCCTTCTGGCAAGACAGTGATGGAGTGAATGATGGTGAAAGTTTTTCTTTTTCGGGCCACCCTGCCTTGGTGGGAATCGGCCGGTGTGATAATAAAAAATAAAATATAATATATATATATATATATATATATATATATATATATATATATATATATATATATATATATATATATATATATATATATATATATATATATATATATATATCACTTTATCTTTGCTAGTGTATACTTTAACGTTTTATATCAGAGACAAACTATTTCAAGGACAAAATAACCTTCGAAAGCATGTAATGAAAATTAGCAAAGTTAAGTAAAATATTCAGGATCTCTGCTAAAACACCAGACCAACTGACGCAGCAACACTCTACTCTGAAACCTGTAAAATACTCGGTGTATTTACTTCAGAGGAGCGGCAGCGGCAGCGGCAGCGGCAGCATGGTAAACATCTCACTCATGTTGGAAGTTCTTTTGTACTTAAAGGAAATCCCTTAAATAAATTCACACCTAATTATGTTTTGGCGACTTCAGGTCTTGAAGGAGTGAAGTTTTTTTTTTTTTTGTTCTTGTCATTCTTCATTTCGTAGTTAAAAAGGATGTAGGAAACCACTGGCTTGGCAATAGAATTGTGGATAACTCACGAAATCGTAATGACACGATTGCAAACAAACCATACTACGGGTGGGGATAGAACCCGCGGTCAGAGTCTCAAAACTCCAGACCGTGGCGTTAGCCACTGGAGCAGCTAGCCACAATAAGATTCATCCAACTAGGTATATTTCTACACCATAGGAAGGTTAGCACAGGCACCTCTGTGACCACAAATGCAAGTTTTTACAGACGAATCTCCAGCTCCAGTTCGTCACGGCCACGCTAGCGGGAGATTCGTCTCTAAAAACTTGCATTTGTGGTCACAGTGGTGCCTATGCTAACCTTCCTATGGTGTAGAAATATACCTAGTTGGACGAATCTTAGTGTGGCTAGCTGGTCCAGTGCCTAACGCCACGGTCTGGAGTTTTGAGACTCTGACCGCGGGTTCTATTCCCGCCCGTGGTATGATTTAATTGTGGATAAGTAGAACAAATTGACAATTGACGTCAGGAAAATTAATAGTTCGAACTACTTTAAGAACTGTTAGATGAATATACAAATAGGAATGTACGGGTGTGAGTACGACCTGTCTACCAGGGTCTTAGATTGAAATAACACACACGAGAATTGTTGAATAAAATTAGCACAGGTAACCTGGAAAAAAGGTAAAACTTTCACAGGTAAAATAGCTTGTAGGCTTAATAGAGTGCTTCCCTAGTCTTACAAGTTCTTACCTTCCTGTATCATCAGCTCACTGTCTTACTTACCTTCCTGGTACCATCAGCTCACTGTCTTACTTACCTTCCTGGTACCATCAGCTCACTGTCTTACTTACCTTCCTGGTACCATCAGCACACTGTCTTACTTACCTTCCTGGTACCATCAGCACACTGTCTTACTTACCTTCCTGGTACCACCAGTACACTGCCTTACTTACCTTCTTTATATCATCAGCACACTGCCTTACTTACCTTCCTTATATCATCAGCACACTGCCTTACTTACCTTCCTTATATCATCAGCACACTGCCTTACTTACCTTCCTGGTACCATCAGCTCATTGTCTTACTTACCTTCCTGGTACCATCAGCTCACTGTCTTACTTACCTTCCTGGTACCATCAGCACACTGTCTTACTTACCTTCCTGGTACCATCAGCACACTGTCTTACTTACCTTCCTGGTACCATCAGCTCACTGTCTTACTTACCTTCCTGGTACCATCAGCACACTGTCTTACTTACCTTCCTGGTACCATCAGCACACTGTCTTACTTACCTTCCTGGTATCATCAGCTCACTGTCTTACTTACCTTCCTGGTACCATCAGCACACTGCCTTACTTACCTTCCTGGTACCATCAGCTCACTGTCTTACTTACCTTCCTGGTACCATCAGCTCACTGCCTTACTTACCTTCCTGGTACCATCAGCTCACTGCCTTACTTACCTTCCTGGTACCATCAGCTCACTGTCTTACTTACCTTCCTGCTATCATCAGCTCACTGCCTTACTTACCTTCCTGGTATCATCAGCTCACTGTTTTACTTACCTTCCTGGTATCATCAGCTCACTGCCTTACTTACCTTCCTGGTACCATCAGCTCACTGTCTTACTTACCTTCCTGGTATCATCAGCTCACTGTCTTACTTACCTTCCTGGTATCATCAGCTCACTGCCTTACTTACCTTCCTGGTACCATCAGCTCACTGTCTTACTTACCTTCCTGGAATCACCAGCTCACTGTCTTACTTACCTTCCTGGTATCATCAGCTCACTGTCTTACTTACCTTCCTGGTATCATCAGCTCACTGCCTTACTTACGTTCCTGGTATCATCAGCTCACTGTCTTACTTACCTTCCTGGTATCATCAGCTCACTGCCTTACTTACCTTCCTGGTACCATCAGCTCACTGTCTTACTTACCTTCCTGGTATCATCAGCTCACTGCCTTACTTACCTTCCTGGTATCATCAGCTCACTGTCTTACTTACCTTCCTGGTATCATCAGCTCACTGCCTTACTTACCTTCCTGGTACCATCAGCTCACTGTCTTACTTACCTTCCTGGTATCATCAGCTCACTGTCTTACTTACCTTCCTGGTATCATCAGCTCACTGCCTTACTTACCTTCCTGGTACCATCAGCTCACTGTCTTACTTACCTTCCTGGTATCATCAGCTCACTGTCTTACTTACCTTCCTGGTATCATCAGCTAACTGTCTTACTTACCTTCCTGGTATCATCAGCTCACTGCCTTACTTACGTTCCTGGTATCATCAGCTCACTGTCTTACTTACCTTCCTGGTATCATCAGCTCACTGCCTTACTTACCTTCCTGGTATCATCAGCTCACTGTCTTACTTACCTTCCTGTATCATCAGCACACTGCCTTACTTACCTTCCTGGTACCATCAGCTCACTGTCTTACTTACCTTCCTGGTATCATCAGCTCACTGCCTTACTTACCTTCCTGCTATCATCAGCTCACTGCCTTACTTACCTTCCTGGTACCATCAGCTCACTGCCTTACTTACCTTCCGGGTACCATCAGCTCACTGTCTTACTTACCTTCCTGGTATCATCAGCTCACTGTCTTACTTACCTTCCTGGTACCATCAGCTCACTGTCTTACTTACCTTCCTGGTATCATCAGCTCACTGCCTTACTTACCTTCCTGGTACCATCAGCTCACTGCCTTACTTAACTTCCGGGTACCATCAGCTCACTGTCTTACTTACCTTCCTGGTACCATCAGCTCACTGCCTTACTTACCTTCCGGGTACCATCAGCTCACTGCCTTACTTACCTTCCTGGTATCATCAGCTCACTGTCTTACCTTCCTGGTATCATCAGCTCACTGCCTTACTTACCTTCCTGGTACCATCAGCTCACTGCCTTACTTACCTTCCTGGTACCATCAGCTCACTGCCTTACTTACCTTCCTGGTACCATCAGCTCACTGTCTTACTTACCTTCCTGGTACCACCAGCACACTGTCTTACTTACCTTCCTGGTACCATCAGCTCACTGCCTTACTTACCTTCCTGGTACCATCAGCTCACTGCCTTACTTACCTTCCTGGTACCATCAGCTCACTGCCTTACTTACCTTCCTGGTATCATCAGCTCACTGTCTTACTTACCTTCCTGGTATCATCAGCTCACTGCCTTACTTACCTTCCTGGTACCATCAGCTCACTGCCTTACTTACCTTCCTGGTATCATCAGCTCACTGTCTTACTTACCTTCCTGGTATCATCAGCTCACTGTCTTACTTACCTTCCTGGTACCACCAGCACACTGTCTTACTTACCTTCCTGGTATCATCAGCTCACTGCCTTACTTACCTTTCTGGTACCATCAGCTCACTGCCTTACTTACCTTCCTGGTACCATCAGCTCACTGCCTTACTTACCTTCCTGGTACCATCAGCTCACTGCCTTACTTACCTTCCTGGTACCATCAGCTCACTGTCTTACTTACCTTCCTGGTACCACCAGCACACTGTCTTACTTACCTTCCTGGTACCATCAGCTCACTGCCTTACTTACCTTCCTGGTACCATCAGCTCACTGCCTTACTTGCCTTCCTGGTACCATCAGCTCACTGCCTTACTTACCTTCCTGGTATCATCAGCTCACTGTCTTACTTACCTTCCTGGTATCATCAGCTCACTGCCTTACTTACCTTCCTGGTACCATCAGCTCACTGCCTTACTTACCTTCCTGGTATCATCAGCTCACTGTCTTACTTACCTTCCTGGTATCATCAGCTCACTGTCTTACTTACCTTCCTGGTACCACCAGCACACTGTCTTACTTACCTTCCTGGTATCATCAGCTCACTGCCTTACTTACCTTTCTGGTACCATCAGCTCACTGCCTTACTTACCTTCCTGGTATCATCAGCTCACTGCCTTACTTACCTTCCTAAAACCATCAGCTCACTGCCTTACTTACCTTCCTGGTACCATCAGCACACTGTCTTACTTACCTTCCTGGTACCATCAGCACACTGTCTTACTTACCTTCCTGGTACCATCAGCACACTGTCTTACTTACCTTCCTGGTACCATCAGCACACTGTCTTACTTACCTTCCTGGTACCATCAGCACACTGTCTTACTTACCTTCCTGATACAATCAGCTCACTGTCTTACTTACCTTCCTGGTACCATCAGCACACTGTCTTACTTACCTTCCTGGTACAATCAAATCACTGCCTTACTTACCTTCCTGGTATCATCAGCTCACTGCCTTACTTACCTTCCTGGTACCATCAGCACACTGTCTTACTTACCTTCCTGGTACAATCAGCTCACTGCCTTACTTACCTTCCTGGTACCATCAGCTCACTGTCTTACTTACTTTCCTGGTACCATCAGCTCACTGCCTTACTTACCTTCCTGGTACCATCAGCACACTGCCTTACTTACCTTCCTGGTACCATCAGCACACTGTCTTACCTTCCTGGTACCATCAGCTCACTGTCTTACCTTCCTGGTACCATCAGCTCACTGCCTTACCTTCCTGGTACCATCACCTCACTGTCTTACCTCCCTGGTACCATCAGCTCACTGCCTTACCTTCCTGGTACCATCAGCTCACTGCCTTACCTTCCTGGTACCATCAGCACACTGTCTTACCTTCCTGGTACCATCAGCACACTGTCTTACCTTCCTGGTACCATCAGCTCACTGTCTTACCTTCCTGGTACCATCAGCTCACTGTCTTACCTTCCTGGTACCATCAGCACACTGTCTTACCTTCCTGGTACTATCAGCACACTATTTTACCTTCCTGGTACCATCAGCTCACTGTCTTACCTTCCTGGTACCATCAGCTCACTGTCTTACCTTCCTGGTACCATCAGCTCACTGTCTTACCTTCCTGGTACCATCAGCTCACTGTCTTACCTTCCTGGTACCATCAGCACACTGTCTTACCTTCCTGGTACCATCAGCACACTGTCTTACCTTCCTGGTACCATCAGCACACTGTCTTACCTTCCTGGTACCATCAGCACACTGTCTTACCTTCATGGTACCATCAGCTCACTGTCTTACCTTCCTGGTACAATCAGCTCACTGCCTTACTTACCTTCCTGGTACCATCAGCTCACTGTCTTACCTTCCTGGTACCATCGGCACACTGCCTTACCTTCCTGGTACCATCAGCACACTGCCCTACCTTCCTGGTACCATCAGCACACTGTCTTACCTTCCTGGTACCATCAGCTCACTGTCTTACCTTCCTGGTACCATCAGCACACTGTCTTACCTTCCTGGTACCATCAGCACACTGCCTTACCTTCCTGGTACCATCAGCACACTGTCTTACCTTCCTGGTACCATCAGCACACTGTCTTACCTTCCTGGTACCATCAGCACACTGCCTTACCTTCCTGGTACCATCAGCACACTGTCTTACCTTCCTGGTACCATCAGCACACTGTCTTACCTTCCTGGTACCATCAGCACACTGTCTTACCTTCCTGGTACCATCAGCACACTGCCTTACCTTCCTGGTACCATCAGCACACTGCCTTACCTTCCTGGTACCATCAGCACACTGTCTTACCTTCCTGGTACCATCAGCACACTGTCTTACCTTCCTGGTACCATCAGCACACTGTCTTACCTTCGTGGTACCATCAGCACACTCTCTTACAATACCTCCACAACTCAGTCTCAGCTATATTATTATTGAGACATTAATCATGCAACGAAAATAAATCACTGCTGGATGAAAATAAGTTCATCAGGTTACTGATGTGAAAAAAGCATGTTAAATTTTTTATTTCGGGATTGATCGTCGTAATATCTAATGTAAAGAATTACAGCGTAACCAAAACTTTTTTCCGCGATAGAGAAGGTCATTTTTGTTGGAAAAACATTGGTTAAAAACAGAGGTGCTAAGATAATGCAATGTTGATGTGAGGATTAAAGGGAAAGGATATGGTATATCCAAACATTGTACTTGTGGCTTGAAAGTTAAGATACATGTGCAATATCTGGACATCTACAATACCTTCTTCACGGCTGCTACAACTAACCCATCCCTTTGGGTAGGACCTACTTCCACTGGGGAATCCCGCCTGCCAGTGACTATGTCCTCGTCTGCTACACGTCCTATATAACCGCCAGTCTTCACGCCTATATAACCGCCAGTCTTCTTACCTTTGCTCCAGATTCTCCTCCATTACGATGCTGTGAACACTAACTCCAAGGCTGAGGGACGGATTACCTCATCTTTTGTATATAGTACTACTGTCTGCTAATTATGTCCTAGAATCTGTACTGATAAAGTCACTGGATGGCGAAACGTCTACAATAAGCATATCCAGATGTTGCACATGTGTCTTAACTTTCATGTTGTCGGTATTTTATACCTTTCTTGCACTACTTGTGGCTTCGCGGTGTACTCTCATATTGCACTTTGTGTTTGTACTCACGTATTTGTGTTCGACTATTTCTGGTTGCAGGGGTTGAGTCTCAGCTCTTGCCTCTTGCCACTTTCTGGGTTAACTCCCTCCTCCCGGTCCCCCGCCTCTCCGACACCCTGTTTCTATCCATCCTAGTAACAATCTACTAAATAAATATAGTAATTTTATCTACTTCATCACATTTACCATCTTCTCCTCCTGACAACTTCCACTTCTTGCACTCAATGGAAGCTGTGAAGAGAAGGAAAATAAAGAGATGGTGATAATGAGAAACTGTTGGAAAAATGCAGACCCCGAGTGATAGCGGCTTTTCTCTGTCTGTCTGTCTGTCTGTCTGTCTGTCTCTGTCTGTCTGTCTGTCTGTCTGTCTGTCTCTGTCTGTCTGTCTGTCTCTCACTCTCTCTCTCTCTCTCTCTCTCTCTCTCTCTCTCTCTCTCTCTCTCTCTCTCTCTCTCTCTCTCTCTCTCTCTCTCTCTCTCTCTCTCTCTCTCTCTCTCTCTCTCTCTCTCTCTCTCTCTCTCTATCTATCTATCTCTCTCTCTCACTGTGGTTTTTTGTCTCTCTTAGTTATGTGAGCCATGTTGGGGGAGTCGCTCCCCGTCCAGTATAGCGAGCCATGTCTGGGGGAGCCGCTCCCCGTCCAGTACAGCGAGCAATGTTCGGGTACAGTGCCTCATGTAAATAAAAGCAAATAACAATAGCAATCTGTGAAAAAACACGACATAGCTCCACATAGAAATAAAATATAATATAATATCCTTTGTCTGCACACACTAGGGATGCTGGCAATGTTGATCTCACGTCAATATTAGCATTACTTTAAGATCTTATCTTCCTGTATAGTCAACAAGAGTATCATGAGCGGGGAGGCCAACTGGTGTGATCAGAAGTGTCTGTGTTGGGAGCAGGACCTGGTGAAATAGTGGGTAGGTCGCGTGGGAGGAGCAGGGCCTGGTGAAACAGTGAGTAGGACGCGTGGGATAAGCAGGACCTGGTGAAACAGTGGGTAGGACATGTGGGAGGAGCAGGACCTGGTGAAACAGTGGGTAGGTCGCGTTGGAGGAGCAGGACCTGGTGAAACAATGGGTAGGTCACGTGGGAGGAGCAAGACCTGGTGAAACAATGGGTAGGTCGCGTGCGAGGAGCAGGACCTGGTGAAACAGTGGGTGGGTCGCGTGGGAGGAGCAGGACCTGGTGAAACAATGGGTAGGTCGCGTGGGAGGAGCAGGACCTGGTGAAACAGTGGGAAGAACACGTGAGAGGAGCAGGACCTGGTGAAACAATGGGTAGGTCGCGTGGGAGGAGCAGGACCTTGTGAAACAGTGGGTAGGACACGTGGGAGGAGCAGGACCTGGTGAAACAGTGGGTAGGTCGCGTGGGAGGAAGACCTAGTAAAAATATGAGAAATTTGCAAGGGTAAAAGGAGTACCTGGTGATAACGAGAATAAGTAAATGGACCAGAAGAAGGTTGAAGAAGATAACGATAGCGATGATGACTGTGGTATTGCTGGAGATTCTGGTTGATGGCTGCAGTGCAGAACTCATCGCTGTGCAATTTCGTTGTGGCGTCCTGTTCTGGGATATTGCGTTCACTTTTGGCCGTCGTATTTGAGGAAGGATATTGACAGATTGCATGGCGCCCAGCAGCCAGCTACGCAGATTGGAAAAAATATTTAACAGCATAAAATCTGTGTATAAGAAATGACTTTAGTCAGTTTTTCAATTGGTAAATATTGAGGTAACGTGTTACATATATTTCATGTGTTACATATATTGCATGTATTATACATATTACAAGTATTACCCGTAGTACAAGTGATTTTAAAGGTGTTATAGATGTAACAGGTATCATCTGTAATACACGCATTACACGTATTACAGGTATTTATTGAAAGGTGACGCCAGTGTTAATTCAGGAATTGTATGTAACATTGTGTAACATTACAAGTAACACTGTAGCATTACAGGTAACATTCTGCAACATTACAGGTAACATTGCATGTAACATTGCAGATAACACTGTATGTAACATTACAGGTAACACTGTAACGTTACAGGTAGCATTGTATGTAACATTACAGGTAACATTGTATGTATCATTACAGGAAACACTGTAGGTAACATTACAGGTAACAATGTATGTAACGTTGGAATCAGAGGTTTGGGTCGAGTACAAACACTTGTGAACAGTTCAAGGGATGTGGAGCTTCTTCCGTCTTCAGTGAGAGACAAGCAAGACAATACTGTATATGTTGGCGAGAGGCAGGTCACATGCAGTTACAATAATAGTATTAGCAGTATTAGCAGTAGTAACAGTAGTAGTAGTAATAGTAGAAATAATAGTTGTAGTAGTAGTAATAGTAGCAGCAGTAGTAGTTGCATTACAAACTTATGCCGCGCTCTGCACTATTCTTTTCGCATTCTTTGATGGTCCAGGTACTAGGATTATGTAATAAGGAGGTACTTTTGTCAGACCGTTAAAAAAATACATCCATTTTTATTCTGAGTTCTTAGGTTCTTTCCCCAACGATGGAATTCCCAATGATCGGCTTACTCAAAGCTAACTCACTCACCGAACGAGGAATTCAACTCCATGAGAAACCACGGGATCAAAGCCTCCTCATTTCTGTAAGTTGTTTCCAATGCAGCAGTGCTTTATCGTGTCATTCACTGGTAAACATTTGTAGTCGACTGAACAGAGGCAGCCTGGTCACACAGACTGGACCTCTGGAGTGTCGACCCCCAAAACCCTCTCCAGGTATAAGACTTGCCTGAACGACTCGCCTCGCCATGGTTTCGAACTTGGGTTCTTTCGGCTGTGATACTAATGGTCTGCTACTGATCAAAATTCTATTGTCAGGAACTGTTTACGTTGAAAGCACTCGATAATCAAACGGTTCTTGTGCTTTGTAAACCTAACCAATTAATTAGTCAATCATTGCACCTACACAAGTGTTCTTGGCTTCCTTCAGTGACTGGCAACACAGAGGTCATAGTTCTAACACGAAGATGCCTTTTCTGAAATCATATTCATTATTGTTTAAAAGTGTGTCAGACGTCTCCGGAAGTTTTATATAGGACTTTGTGATGATAGTAATAATAATAATAATATATATATATATATATATATATATATATATATATATATATATATATATATATATATATATATATATATATATATATATATATATATATATATATATATATATATATATATATATATATATATATATATATATATATATATATATATATATATATTAATAATATTATCTTCATTATTATTATTTGAGGAATTTTGGGGGCTGGTGGAATTTGAGGAGCTTTAGCCTCCCCCCCGTCGCCTTGATTATGTACATAGTGATACTGATTTTTTTTTTTTTGTAGTTTGTCGTAGATTATTGTGTCAATATTATGACTAAAGACTGACACGAAGAGGCTGGTCATCACTACCCAGGAATAAACTTAAGATTATATTATCCAGGGATTTAACAAGATATACAAGATGTTTCACTCGCACGAGGTCCTGAGTTATTACAGACATAATATACAAACAAGAGAGTAGCAACTATGAGAGTACCAACTCGGGGTCTCCTACGAGTCAAACACTGTATTATCTTTCTGTCACCCCCGACAACATTGACATGTGCAACATATAGATGTCTTTATTGGCGAAACGTTTCACCTACACAGTCGAATACAGGAGAATATAACAATGGCCACAATATTATATAATTAACATGAGCTGTGACACAGTCAGCCATGAAGGTTCGACTGTCTAGCTCTTCTGTTAGGCTATTTCACAAGCAAATTTGTCCAACAGTCCCCCACATTCTTGTATATAAAATCTTGCTACGTACACTAGATTCTTGACGTTAAGTTTACGTCTGATAAACCAATTTCCTTTACTAGATTGCAGTTGGAAAGACAATCTCCATCCAGACTGGTTATATTCGGCTTCCAATATCCCAGTCTTGATTGACTGGAAGCTGCTGTTAAGTCCGCAATCTCAACTGATTTGATGCTTCAGCAATTGCCAAGTTGATATTGCTTGCTGAATACCACCACTGTAACTTACTCGGAAGTTTATTTCTGAAAATATTAAGTGAAATTTCCGCAACTTTCTTGTATTTTATTTTTTTTTCTTGCAACAGTAAAGTTGGTCGTTCGTTAGTTTGGTGTTACATGAAAAGAAAATTTTTTACTCACACGTAAATGAAATCTTTCGGAAACGCTTTTGTGATTTCTAGAGCTAGTCAAGCAACGTATGCTGTAACATGGAGGATTTAAGGCTTTAAACTCCGTTCCTGGTTATATATATATATATATATATATATATATATATATATATATATATATATATATATATATATATATATATATATATATATATATATATATATATATATATATATATATATATATATATATACATATATATATATATATATATATATATATATATATATATATATATATATATATATATATATATATATATATATATATATATGGGAAATTTGCCAGTAGACCAAATACTAACCTATCTGTATTCATTAAAGACCTTGAAATATCCCTCCAAAGGAACTCCTGATCAAGCTGCCTTTTGTGTCTGCGCTGGAATGAGGACACCTTGCACCAAAAGCCTAACTGACCGGGACGTTTATGTGGGGACCAGGTCCCAGTCCTAGTCGCCAGAGCGACTGAAGAAATCACTCATGGAGAAAAGTTTCCTTTAATAAATGTACTGAACTATACATAAGTGTCTTTTACCACATCTTGTTGGTATAATCGTACCATCCACGTCCCTTGGAAGTATCTACAGGTGGTCATATCGCCTCCCAGATGATGGTACTAAGTTAAACAAGCCTCTATAAGATCACAAAGTCTGAAAAAAATTGTGTGACAAATCCCAGGACCTTCATCGTGCGGCTGAATCGAAATTCAGCTTCAGCAGAAGTTGTGAACATTGTGCATTTTTCAACTGGCTGTTATGAATATTTATGGGAAAACTAACTAACCCGATGCAGGATTCTAATTCTTGAACAAAAACGACCCTCAAGCCAGGACAGCATCACCTTTACCTCTGGAACTGCGCCAAACTTCACGATATTAAATATGTTGTGGTCCTGATAGCTGCAAGCATTTCTTTCCTGGACATAAACACTCGAGCGCTGGAAAAACACTGGTCATTAGGGATGGCTTACTTTCTCTAACAAGTCCCTTGTCAGGTTTATTTTCAGGAACTTAGCGTCTCTGAGGTTATAGGAACCAACTTGTAACGTTATAGAAGAAAAGTGTATTTCATTACGTTAACTGCTTCAGTAAAGGCAACACCGTAAGTGTTTAGAACACAGTGTTCACCTTATATTGGAAGCACTTGTGAAGGCACTATATTGTTTTCTGATATACATATATAGATAGATAGATAGGTGGATAGACAGAGGGAGTAAGAGAGAGAGAGAGAGAGAGAGAGAGAGAGATGCTCCACAGCCTTATCACTAGGCTCACATCCTACACATTAACACATTAAGGCTCTGACAGCATCATCTGGTTATAATTGTCTGAGTGAGCTATTACAAAGACGGGATATATATGTAGTGTAATTTGTTAGTAAGTGAGGATATCACATGATGAACGCAGTGATTGTGGATGTCATCCTGTACGTCTGGCTGTTGACCATGGCAGTCTCGCATTTCTCAAGGCCTGTCCCAGATTTGTATTTATTTTGTATTTCTGGCGTTGTCATGGTGTTATGTGGTAGACACACAAGCATGCCATCATGCACAGGTGTTGGTGAACACACAAGCATGCCATCATGCACAGGTGTTGGTGTACACATAAGCATGCCATCATGCACAGGTGTTGGTGAACACATAAGCATGCCATCATGCACAGGTGTTGGTGAACACACAAGCAAGCCATCATGCACAGGTGTTGGTGAACACACAAGCAAGCCATCATGCACAGGTGTTGGTGAACACACAAGCAAGCCATCATGCACAGGTGTTGGTGAACACACAAGCAAGCCATCATGCACAGGTGTTGGTGAACACACAAGCAAGCCATCATGCACAGGTGTTGGTGAACACACAAGCAAGCCATCATGCACAGGTGTTGGTGAACACACAACAACAAGCACGTGAACACACAAGCGTGCCATCATGCACAGGTGTTGGTGAACACACAAGCAAGCCATCATGCACAGGTGTTGGTGAACACACAAGCAAGCCATCATGCACAGGTGTTGGTGAACACACAAGCAAGCCATCATGCACAGGTGTTAGTATACACACAGACAACCTCTAATGTTAAGACTGATGTACTCACTACCACTGCTGTGGTCACTGACAGGTCAGTGTTCCACAAGACACCTGCAAGATTCCTTCCACCACAACAGTAACCTGAGCCAACACAATGTATATCCTGGAAAGACAAAGAGTTGCTGCCTGAGAGGCAATAATTCTCGAGTAAATATACTGTAATGGTTTAAGGAACATTTACATATATAGCAGTTAATGTTGTAATGTACCTGTTACTTAAGTTTATGTTCTAAATTCAGATATATTATCTCTTCTCCCTCACCGTCTTCCATTTTTAGAATATATATATATATATATATATATATATATATATATATATATATATATATATATATATATATATATATATATATATATATATATATATATATATATATATATATATATATATATATATATATATATATGTTTAAATAAGTAAATAATATATTTATTAAGTGTAACTTATTTCTTTCACGTATTACGCGAGATTTTCACACCAGTTTCCCTTGCAACAATCTTGTCATGGGTTGTGGTTTTAGTTTGTATTGTAGAGGTATTGTAATAAAATCAAGAATATAATACAGTAATGTGGTGGGCTGGTGCGTCTGGATGGGACTCACAATGGAAAGCCTTTATAAAGTGCGCGACGCACCAGGCACCACAAAATTAATTTTCTTTGTCCAACGGAAAATCCAGTTCCTCAGCCATTGCTGGATCGCGTCTGTTGCTGCAGTGGTTGGGCTTCTGTGTCTCAGCTGCTGCCTTGACACCAGGTTATGCTACCTTGAGTTCTGGCTATTGTGCCTTGAGTCCTAGCTATTATGCCTTGAGTCCTGGCTATGGTGTCTTGAGCCGTAGCTATTGTACCTTGAGTCCTAGCTATGGTACCTTGAGTCCTAGCTATTATGCCTTGAGTCCTAGCTATGGTACCTTGAGTCCTAGCTATTATGCCTTGAGTCCTGGCTATGGTGTCTTGAGCCGTAGCTATTGTACCTTGAGTCCTAGCTATGGTACCTTGAGTCCTAGCTATTATGCCTTGAGTCCTAGCTATGGTACCTTGATTCCTAGCTATTATGCCTTGAGTCCTGGCTATGGTACCTTGAGTCCTAGTTATGGTAACTTGTGTCCTTACTATGGTGCCTTGAGTCCTAGCTATGGTAACTTGTGTCCTTACTATGGTACCTTGAGTCCCAGCTGCTGCCTTG